>NW_006239228.1:462558-476998 GCF_000226075.1 Solanum tuberosum
CACCCACACCCCCCACCCCCAAAAAAAAATGAATGGAAAAAGTTGAAAGTTGTACATTATTAAGAGGGATAATTATAAAGCCTATATAGATGCAAACGGATATGAGGGACCATGTCATAGAAATATCGACACATGTTTACGTAAATAATTCGAAAAATAATACTCCCTCCGTCCCATTTTATATGATGTACTTTGATTTGGCACAAACTTTAAGAAAAATGGAAAGACTTTTAAAACTTGTGGTCCAAAATGAATGATAGAAATTTGTGTGGTTGTAAATCATTTCATTAAGGGGTAAAAAAGACATTTTATAGGCAAATTGTTACTTAAAATAGAAATGTGTCATTCTTTTTGGGACTGACTAAAAAGGAAAGTAAGTCATATAAATTGGGACAGAGGGAGTATGAAATTTCCATCGAGAATTTTAGTTTTTTGGTGTTTATAAGTTTTAGAATTTCCATATTAGAACAAATTTATGATTTTCTTTTGTTTCTATATTTTTAGGATGTGTTTGTGCTTGAAAGAGTCGAGTGAAGTGTAGATATACTCGATTTTTAGGATGATTTTAGTCATTTTATAAATTTAATCACTTCGAAACACACAACGGTTAAATAAGGAGACCAATTAAGGTGACCTGTGAAATTTTTACGAAATAATTAGCATGCACTAAATATAAATAAAACATATTTACTTTCATTTTCAGTCTACACCCACATGACTCAACATATCATCGTAATAATAGATTTATAATTATGGAATTTACTGTCGAAGTCATTGTTATTTTCCGACACAATTGGCAAGTCATCTCACAAAAATATCATGAATCTCTTTCTGACACTCACTTTGTAGGTAAAATAATATAATAAAAGTGTCTCAGGTTCAAAACTCAGCTCACATATGAAAAAAATATATTAGATGATTTCTTTCATTTGTTTTAATTTAAATGGGCTGAGTTATTTGATATTTGTCACTGATAAAAAGTGATAGATATCTTGTGAAGTTAGTTAAAGTGCGCAAAATTAAGCTAGTCATCCGAACACAGTAATCATTAAAATAATAGTAATAATAATAGCAAAAGTGATATAGACTTTTTGTTAGTAAACTATTTGTCTTTTTGAATTTTGGGGTAAAGTGGGGATAATGTAAGAAGACAAAAAGGGGAAGGAAAGTAAAGGCTAATGGGACCTAAATACATGAGGTTGAAAGTGTGCCCTCACAGCTAAGTTTTTTTTTGTTTGTTGATGATGGGGTCTCTTTAATTTGGTTGATTTGATTTTTTTGTACGGATGAATCTACATATAGTGTCCAATAATAGAGAATTGTATTATGGGCATGAGGATTTTGGTGTCTGATTGTCATACATTTGCATATATAGTTGATTGAGTGGGTGAGATGGTTCTTCAATTTCACTTGGCTAGTTTTTCCTTGAGCTTCCTCTCAATTATTATTTAGTGGGTATCCAAAAGTTGAATTGTATGAGTAGAATGGCTACTCCTCGAAATGGTGGGGTAAATTAACTTTTGAAATAGATGTGTACATACAAAATACTTCATGTCTACCTATTCTCCCTATTTTAAGAAACAACTTCATATAGGCTTTTCATAGGGATGACTTTGTGTACCGCCTCCATTTTACTTGGATTTTTATGCAACACTCTTGTTTAAGGAAACACCCCACAACAAATAAAGAATTTTGTGATAATTATTTAGCAGCAATAATATATATATATATAACACCCCACAACAAATAAAGAATTTTGTGATAATTATTTAGCAGCAATAATATATATATATATAACACCCCACAACAAATAAAGAATTTTGTGATAATTATTTAGCAGCAATAATATATATATATATAACACCCCACAACAAATAAAGAATTTTGTGATAATTATTTAGCAGCAATAATATATATATATATAACACCCCACAACAAATAAAGAATTTTGTGATAATTATTTAGCAGCAATAATATATATATATATAACACCCCACAACAAATAAAGAATTTTGTGATAATTATTTAGCAGCAATAATATATATATATATAACACCCCACAACAAATAAAGAATTTTGTGATAATTATTTAGCAGCAATAATATATATATATATAACACCCCACAACAAATAAAGAATTTTGTGATAATTATTTAGCAGCAATAATATATATATATATAACACCCCACAACAAATAAAGAATTTTGTGATAATTATTTAGCAGCAATAATATATATATATATAACACCCCACAACAAATAAAGAATTTTGTGATAATTATTTAGCAGCAATAATATATATATATATAACACCCCACAACAAATAAAGAATTTTGTGATAATTATTTAGCAGCAATAATATATATATATATAACACCCCACAACAAATAAAGAATTTTGTGATAATTATTTAGCAGCAATAATATATATATATATAACACCCCACAACAAATAAAGAATTTTGTGATAATTATTTAGCAGCAATAATATATATATATATAACACCCCACAACAAATAAAGAATTTTGTGATAATTATTTAGCAGCAATAATATATATATATATAACACCCCACAACAAATAAAGAATTTTGTGATAATTATTTAGCAGCAATAATATATATATATATAACACCCCACAACAAATAAAGAATTTTGTGATAATTATTTAGCAGCAATAATATATATATATATAACACCCCACAACAAATAAAGAATTTTGTGATAATTATTTAGCAGCAATAATATATATATATATAACACCCCACAACAAATAAAGAATTTTGTGATAATTATTTAGCAGCAATAATATATATATATATAACACCCCACAACAAATAAAGAATTTTGTGATAATTATTTAGCAGCAATAATATATATATATATAACACCCCACAACAAATAAAGAATTTTGTGATAATTATTTAGCAGCAATAATATATATATATATAACACCCCACAACAAATAAAGAATTTTGTGATAATTATTTAGCAGCAATAATATATATATATATAACACCCCACAACAAATAAAGAATTTTGTGATAATTATTTAGCAGCAATAATATATATATATATAACACCCCACAACAAATAAAGAATTTTGTGATAATTATTTAGCAGCAATAATATATATATATATAACACCCCACAACAAATAAAGAATTTTGTGATAATTATTTAGCAGCAATAATATATATATATATAACACCCCACAACAAATAAAGAATTTTGTGATAATTATTTAGCAGCAATAATATATATATATATAACACCCCACAACAAATAAAGAATTTTGTGATAATTATTTAGCAGCAATAATATATATATATATAACACCCCACAACAAATAAAGAATTTTGTGATAATTATTTAGCAGCAATAATATATATATATATAACACCCCACAACAAATAAAGAATTTTGTGATAATTATTTAGCAGCAATAATATATATATATATAACACCCCACAACAAATAAAGAATTTTGTGATAATTATTTAGCAGCAATAATATATATATATATAACACCCCACAACAAATAAAGAATTTTGTGATAATTATTTAGCAGCAATAATATATATATATATAACACCCCACAACAAATAAAGAATTTTGTGATAATTATTTAGCAGCAATAATATATATATATATAACACCCCACAACAAATAAAGAATTTTGTGATAATTATTTAGCAGCAATAATATATATATATATAACACCCCACAACAAATAAAGAATTTTGTGATAATTATTTAGCAGCAATAATATATATATATATAACACCCCACAACAAATAAAGAATTTTGTGATAATTATTTAGCAGCAATAATATATATATATATAACACCCCACAACAAATAAAGAATTTTGTGATAATTATTTAGCAGCAATAATATATATATATATAACACCCCACAACAAATAAAGAATTTTGTGATAATTATTTAGCAGCAATAATATATATATATATAACACCCCACAACAAATAAAGAATTTTGTGATAATTATTTAGCAGCAATAATATATATATATATAACACCCCACAACAAATAAAGAATTTTGTGATAATTATTTAGCAGCAATAATATATATATATATAACACCCCACAACAAATAAAGAATTTTGTGATAATTATTTAGCAGCAATAATATATATATATATAACACCCCACAACAAATAAAGAATTTTGTGATAATTATTTAGCAGCAATAATATATATATATATAACACCCCACAACAAATAAAGAATTTTGTGATAATTATTTAGCAGCAATAATATATATATATATAACACCCCACAACAAATAAAGAATTTTGTGATAATTATTTAGCAGCAATAATATATATATATATAACACCCCACAACAAATAAAGAATTTTGTGATAATTATTTAGCAGCAATAATATATATATATATAACACCCCACAACAAATAAAGAATTTTGTGATAATTATTTAGCAGCAATAATATATATATATATAACACCCCACAACAAATAAAGAATTTTGTGATAATTATTTAGCAGCAATAATATATATATATATAACACCCCACAACAAATAAAGAATTTTGTGATAATTATTTAGCAGCAATAATATATATATATATAACACCCCACAACAAATAAAGAATTTTGTGATAATTATTTAGCAGCAATAATATATATATATATAACACCCCACAACAAATAAAGAATTTTGTGATAATTATTTAGCAGCAATAATATATATATATATAACACCCCACAACAAATAAAGAATTTTGTGATAATTATTTAGCAGCAATAATATATATATATATAACACCCCACAACAAATAAAGAATTTTGTGATAATTATTTAGCAGCAATAATATATATATATATAACACCCCACAACAAATAAAGAATTTTGTGATAATTATTTAGCAGCAATAATATATATATATATAACACCCCACAACAAATAAAGAATTTTGTGATAATTATTTAGCAGCAATAATATATATATATATAACACCCCACAACAAATAAAGAATTTTGTGATAATTATTTAGCAGCAATAATATATATATATATAACACCCCACAACAAATAAAGAATTTTGTGATAATTATTTAGCAGCAATAATATATATATATATAACACCCCACAACAAATAAAGAATTTTGTGATAATTATTTAGCAGCAATAATATATATATATATAACACCCCACAACAAATAAAGAATTTTGTGATAATTATTTAGCAGCAATAATATATATATATATAACACCCCACAACAAATAAAGAATTTTGTGATAATTATTTAGCAGCAATAATATATATATATATAACACCCCACAACAAATAAAGAATTTTGTGATAATTATTTAGCAGCAATAATATATATATATATAACACCCCACAACAAATAAAGAATTTTGTGATAATTATTTAGCAGCAATAATATATATATATATAACACCCCACAACAAATAAAGAATTTTGTGATAATTATTTAGCAGCAATAATATATATATATATAACACCCCACAACAAATAAAGAATTTTGTGATAATTATTTAGCAGCAATAATATATATATATATAACACCCCACAACAAATAAAGAATTTTGTGATAATTATTTAGCAGCAATAATATATATATATATAACACCCCACAACAAATAAAGAATTTTGTGATAATTATTTAGCAGCAATAATATATATATATATAACACCCCACAACAAATAAAGAATTTTGTGATAATTATTTAGCAGCAATAATATATATATATATAACACCCCACAACAAATAAAGAATTTTGTGATAATTATTTAGCAGCAATAATATATATATATATAACACCCCACAACAAATAAAGAATTTTGTGATAATTATTTAGCAGCAATAATATATATATATATAACACCCCACAACAAATAAAGAATTTTGTGATAATTATTTAGCAGCAATAATATATATATATATAACACCCCACAACAAATAAAGAATTTTGTGATAATTATTTAGCAGCAATAATATATATATATATAACACCCCACAACAAATAAAGAATTTTGTGATAATTATTTAGCAGCAATAATATATATATATATAACACCCCACAACAAATAAAGAATTTTGTGATAATTATTTAGCAGCAATAATATATATATATATAACACCCCACAACAAATAAAGAATTTTGTGATAATTATTTAGCAGCAATAATATATATATATATAACACCCCACAACAAATAAAGAATTTTGTGATAATTATTTAGCAGCAATAATATATATATATATAACACCCCACAACAAATAAAGAATTTTGTGATAATTATTTAGCAGCAATAATATATATATATATAACACCCCACAACAAATAAAGAATTTTGTGATAATTATTTAGCAGCAATAATATATATATATATAACACCCCACAACAAATAAAGAATTTTGTGATAATTATTTAGCAGCAATAATATATATATATATAACACCCCACAACAAATAAAGAATTTTGTGATAATTATTTAGCAGCAATAATATATATATATATAACACCCCACAACAAATAAAGAATTTTGTGATAATTATTTAGCAGCAATAATATATATATATATAACACCCCACAACAAATAAAGAATTTTGTGATAATTATTTAGCAGCAATAATATATATATATATAACACCCCACAACAAATAAAGAATTTTGTGATAATTATTTAGCAGCAATAATATATATATATATAACACCCCACAACAAATAAAGAATTTTGTGATAATTATTTAGCAGCAATAATATATATATATATAACACCCCACAACAAATAAAGAATTTTGTGATAATTATTTAGCAGCAATAATATATATATATATAACACCCCACAACAAATAAAGAATTTTGTGATAATTATTTAGCAGCAATAATATATATATATATAACACCCCACAACAAATAAAGAATTTTGTGATAATTATTTAGCAGCAATAATATATATATATATAACACCCCACAACAAATAAAGAATTTTGTGATAATTATTTAGCAGCAATAATATATATATATATAACACCCCACAACAAATAAAGAATTTTGTGATAATTATTTAGCAGCAATAATATATATATATATAACACCCCACAACAAATAAAGAATTTTGTGATAATTATTTAGCAGCAATAATATATATATATATAACACCCCACAACAAATAAAGAATTTTGTGATAATTATTTAGCAGCAATAATATATATATATATAACACCCCACAACAAATAAAGAATTTTGTGATAATTATTTAGCAGCAATAATATATATATATATAACACCCCACAACAAATAAAGAATTTTGTGATAATTATTTAGCAGCAATAATATATATATATATAACACCCCACAACAAATAAAGAATTTTGTGATAATTATTTAGCAGCAATAATATATATATATATAACACCCCACAACAAATAAAGAATTTTGTGATAATTATTTAGCAGCAATAATATATATATATATAACACCCCACAACAAATAAAGAATTTTGTGATAATTATTTAGCAGCAATAATATATATATATATAACACCCCACAACAAATAAAGAATTTTGTGATAATTATTTAGCAGCAATAATATATATATATATAACACCCCACAACAAATAAAGAATTTTGTGATAATTATTTAGCAGCAATAATATATATATATATAACACCCCACAACAAATAAAGAATTTTGTGATAATTATTTAGCAGCAATAATATATATATATATAACACCCCACAACAAATAAAGAATTTTGTGATAATTATTTAGCAGCAATAATATATATATATATAACACCCCACAACAAATAAAGAATTTTGTGATAATTATTTAGCAGCAATAATATATATATATATAACACCCCACAACAAATAAAGAATTTTGTGATAATTATTTAGCAGCAATAATATATATATATATAACACCCCACAACAAATAAAGAATTTTGTGATAATTATTTAGCAGCAATAATATATATATATATAACACCCCACAACAAATAAAGAATTTTGTGATAATTATTTAGCAGCAATAATATATATATATATAACACCCCACAACAAATAAAGAATTTTGTGATAATTATTTAGCAGCAATAATATATATATATATAACACCCCACAACAAATAAAGAATTTTGTGATAATTATTTAGCAGCAATAATATATATATATATAACACCCCACAACAAATAAAGAATTTTGTGATAATTATTTAGCAGCAATAATATATATATATATAACACCCCACAACAAATAAAGAATTTTGTGATAATTATTTAGCAGCAATAATATATATATATATAACACCCCACAACAAATAAAGAATTTTGTGATAATTATTTAGCAGCAATAATATATATATATATAACACCCCACAACAAATAAAGAATTTTGTGATAATTATTTAGCAGCAATAATATATATATATATAACACCCCACAACAAATAAAGAATTTTGTGATAATTATTTAGCAGCAATAATATATATATATATAACACCCCACAACAAATAAAGAATTTTGTGATAATTATTTAGCAGCAATAATATATATATATATAACACCCCACAACAAATAAAGAATTTTGTGATAATTATTTAGCAGCAATAATATATATATATATAACACCCCACAACAAATAAAGAATTTTGTGATAATTATTTAGCAGCAATAATATATATATATATAACACCCCACAACAAATAAAGAATTTTGTGATAATTATTTAGCAGCAATAATATATATATATATAACACCCCACAACAAATAAAGAATTTTGTGATAATTATTTAGCAGCAATAATATATATATATATAACACCCCACAACAAATAAAGAATTTTGTGATAATTATTTAGCAGCAATAATATATATATATATAACACCCCACAACAAATAAAGAATTTTGTGATAATTATTTAGCAGCAATAATATATATATATATAACACCCCACAACAAATAAAGAATTTTGTGATAATTATTTAGCAGCAATAATATATATATATATAACACCCCACAACAAATAAAGAATTTTGTGATAATTATTTAGCAGCAATAATATATATATATATAACACCCCACAACAAATAAAGAATTTTGTGATAATTATTTAGCAGCAATAATATATATATATATAACACCCCACAACAAATAAAGAATTTTGTGATAATTATTTAGCAGCAATAATATATATATATATAACACCCCACAACAAATAAAGAATTTTGTGATAATTATTTAGCAGCAATAATATATATATATATAACACCCCACAACAAATAAAGAATTTTGTGATAATTATTTAGCAGCAATAATATATATATATATAACACCCCACAACAAATAAAGAATTTTGTGATAATTATTTAGCAGCAATAATATATATATATATAACACCCCACAACAAATAAAGAATTTTGTGATAATTATTTAGCAGCAATAATATATATATATATAACACCCCACAACAAATAAAGAATTTTGTGATAATTATTTAGCAGCAATAATATATATATATATAACACCCCACAACAAATAAAGAATTTTGTGATAATTATTTAGCAGCAATAATATATATATATATAACACCCCACAACAAATAAAGAATTTTGTGATAATTATTTAGCAGCAATAATATATATATATATAACACCCCACAACAAATAAAGAATTTTGTGATAATTATTTAGCAGCAATATATGAGTATTTATATCCAACACTTTATATAAATATCGTTAAAAGATTTAATGATTCTAAATATAATGACATTAACTCAATTATCGCAAAAAATATTTTTATAATAATATATATATATTTGCTAAAAGAAAAATCTATTGCTACTAAACATCTCTTTTATCGCAGTGACAAGTTGTAGGATAAAGCTGTAGTAAGAATTAATTAGAAAAGTGAGAATGGACTTAATTTTGTGTTATTTAAAATATAAATAACCATAAAAGTGTATAATCTAGTGATAATTATGATAGTAGTGGGGCCTTTCCACTTGTGAGTTTGATTCTCACTATCCCTTTTCCCCTTGCTTCTCCTTCTCTCATGTAATATAACAACAAACTATAATATATTTATATGATAACCTAAAAAGGTAAGGGAATTTTTTGTGGACAGAAGATGTATATATTTGTCCATATTTAATAATTGGTATATGAGATAAATATACTGCCATAGTTTCTTTTTTCAAGAAAATATTTGTATTCTTTATTAAAAGTGGAAGTTGTCCTTAAGAAGAAGAGATCTTAAAAGACCCACTATTGTTTGATTAACAATGCACCTTAGGATAAGTTGACTTCTATCGCTCTCTTAGCTTTTTTAGTGATTGGCCACTTCCATTGGACACTATTTCATTTCTTCTAGGCAATAAGCCAAGAACATATCTATTGCACCTAAAAAGGCAAACTGGTTGGCCTATAGACGTGTGACCCTGTCCTATTTCACACACAATGCAGGACGTTTGAATTTAGTAACTTTCCAAGACGTGCAATATATATGGTTTTTTAATATATTATTTTCCATGTGGATTCTTGGTTCATATTAGTTACTAGTGTGATCACACATACAAGGATTATTGTTTGTTGGGATTTGGGAGGAGTAGCCAAAGTCCCCTTGTATGAGTGTCACGAAGCTAGGGTTGGCTACCTTACTCTCAAAAGTATTATTAGTTGTTCGGGGAGATAGGCTAATACTTCCTAATGTACCATGGATTTCCGGTACTTATAATGTTTTAAATATGAAGTTTTGCATATGTCTTAAGCATTTGTAAGTAGATTTGATGGTATTTTTATCTATATTTGTAGGAAAGTAGGTTGCGACAGTCTGAGGATGAAACTTAAGTGAAGAAGCTAGTTTTTGAAGACCTATGGGTCAACCTACGAGCCGTATGATTGACTCGTAGATGAAGGCTGAAGATGATGGTGATATTTTGGCTAAGAATAGGGCAACGAAAGCAGACTACGAGTTGTAGAATGATCTATGAGCCATAGGTCTGAGTCGTAGAAAGAGTTAGAAATTGTGAGTCCCAATACATTGAACGATGAGTTGTTAGGGCGGATCGTGCAAAGGTCTACGAGTCGTAGATCATGTCCGTAAGAAGAGTCCAGATAGCCTTTGAAGAAGCTGCATTCTACGAGCTTGCTCTACGAGCCATAGACCATGAAACGTAGACTTGACTGTCGAAGCCCACTTTTCTATGTTTCCTTTTCCTAGTTTATTTAGGATTAGATGTTTATAAATAGTCATTTTCTTTCTCTTTTCTTTTTACTGTTAGATAATTGAATACTTTATTTTTGGTTTTGAGAATTATTTTAGTGAACAATTGTCCATTTTAATTATTGAAGCATCAATTTATAATACATCTTTTGTTCGTCAATGTAAGATTATGAAATTCAACTACTCTAATTATAAGTTCACGATTTATTTTAACAACCTTATTATGAATTGTGATAACTCAAGCATGAGTAGCTAAATTCACAACTAGGGTTATGGGAGCCATGAGGAATTAACAAAGTAGACCTAATAATTAGTGATTCTTGAATAGTGTTTATGCATGGATTGTTAATCTCTTTGCTATAATTGCCTTTTGTTGGGTTTTAAATTGTGTGAATGGAAAATGAAGAGTTGCGACTTTTATGAAGAGTTGTGACTTTGATGAAAAGTTGCGACTATTATGAACAGTTGTGACTTTTATCAAAAGTTGCGACTTTTATGAAAAATTGTGACTTTTATGAAATGTGGTGACCTTTCCGAAAGATTGTGACTTTTCAAAGGTTTGTGACCTTTCCGGTAAGGCACAATAAGAACCTTTTCACACTACCCTCTGTTTTCTATAAATTGAGGGATTTCCTCTCATTTTAAAAGTAACCAATTTTTGGACTTCTTTTTCTACTGCTAAATCTAGTATTCTAAGTGTTCTTTACTGTCGTTGAGTGGCTCGCTGACACCATCATTTTGGGTATCAAAACACTGGTGATTGAGATTATTCTATCCTGGGAGGACATATTCCAAATCAAACCTCAGATACTAGAGGGGAATAATTTCCTTAAGGGGACACTGTGCATTCAGTGGGCTTGATCTTCTTTCTATTTTTTCCAGATTCTGGTATGTGTTACAGATTTTAGATTTGTGAATTAATTTATGTTCTTCTGTTCTCACTGGTTCATTAAACTTTGGTAACTTCGTGTTTCTGCAAAGTTTGTTGGAATCAGTAAGAATCTTTAAACACAGATTGACAACAATTCTTCTACAAGAAAAAATATTTCGTATATTTTTTCTAATCTGTTTCTGATTCTAGTTTCTCTACTAGTTTTAATTTTCTAGTTGTGAAAATCTTCTTAATTTATTGTGTCTTACGAAGTTCTTCAAAGTTTTGTTCTAAGTATCTTAGGAATACAAGATGAACAACAATATGTTAATCTAATTTCTCTACAACTATTACAAAACATCACTCTCCTTCGACGACAAGTTCTCGATATGTATGCATCTGTAAAAAATGGACGGTATTATTCCTTAAAAAGAAGGCGGAAACTATAAGGCAATAAATATTCTGTAACTATAATGTCGACATTTAAATTATGTGTTGGAACATAATTAAAAAAACTTTTAGCAAGTTGAATACTTGACATATTATAAGAATTGTATAATTGAATTCGTTATAGCATAGTTATCAAAACAATTCACATGATAACAATATTTTTGTATGATGTGTCTTGCAATGATCATAATATCAGTTGAATATGTTGCATCTTTCATTGATTCGAGCTTGTATTTTACACATCGTACACTTATATTAAAAATGAGAGATGCATATTTTTATTTGATAAAATAGCATGTCAAAATGTTATAGTTGGAAGGCTATTGAAAATAAAAACATTTCTATGTGATAAAGAATATGTTTTAATTCTGCTTGGAGAACGAAAAAACTTTTGTAGTTTTGTACTCCATGTGAAATTTGATTGTGTCTGATTTTTGTAGACTAAAAACTTTTGTAGTTTCTACTCTGGATAAATCAGACTTTGCAATTGGTTTGAAAAATATGAAAACTTCACATAATAAGTCAATGTTGTTACTTTTGACTTTCTATAAACTTCACTGTTATATAGAAACAAATTGTACAAAATTTTTTATCTTTATTGTTAGTATTCTAAATGAGAAGTGGTATGTCTATTTGTGATAGAGGGAAAAATACCAGTGACTGAGAGTTTGTGATTTTGTGCCTCTATGGAATGAACTTTGACACTATGTAAAGATTGTCAAAGAGAATTGAAGCAATATAATTCTTTTGTAGAATAATATTTCCAAAAGAGGTTTCATACTGCCAATGACATTTTGATAGTTTGGGAAAATATGTGGAAAAACTATTTTCAAATACTTGAAAAATATTTTTGAGATCATATTTAAAATGTGGGGGTTCTTTGCTTATGATAAAGATAAAATTAGACTTGGTGTCTAATTTAATTTTGGAGCAAAAGATATGAAATTCAATGATACTTTTGTATTATGTTAGACCCACAAAATTCTTGGAGTATATTCGGTATTGTGGTTGTTGAGTTTCTCTATTACTAGTATATGATGTGACTAGTATGAAACTACCAAATTATATATATACTTGTTCAAAATAATTGTGTTCTTTTATGAAAAAGTGTCACTTAAAATGTTGTGATTTTTCATGAAAAGATATGTCTATTATAATAAAAGTATTTGCATAGACATGAATATTGGTGAATAGTTATTCGTTATGTTTTGTAAAAGAAACATTTGGATTATATTGCCTTTATTGGACCTGATGAAACTTTGTTCACGGGTAGTTCTATAACAATCAAATTGAAAGTTATGGAAAGGTCCTGCTGAAAAGGACATTTGACAAGGTGATGACTCTATACAATGTTTGTGTCATACAAAATTGTGAGAAATAGGAACAAATATCTGTGAGAAAAGGCTACCTCGCGGAGAGCTTTTCAAACTCAATATTTTTATTTGTTCTTACTTGCTTGAGTCAAACTGTTTGTGACATGAACACTTGGGACATGTCAATTACAAAACCTTGTAAGGAAAACTGATCAACTTGGAAGTTTTGTCTAACTTTGAGTGCAATAAATAAAAAAATGTCAAGTTTGTGTGAAATCTAAGTATGCTGAGCATTCTTATAAATCTGTTGAAAGGAATTCTAATCCCTTAGAATTGATTTACACTGACATTTGTGATATGAAGTCAACACCATCTCGTGGTGGAAAAAAGTATTTCATAACTTTCATTGACAATTGCATTAGAAATGACTATGTCTATTTGCTGAATGGTAAGGATGAAGCAATAGAAACGTCTAGACAATATAATATTGAAGTTGAAAATCAGTTGGGAAAAAAAAAAGTGATAGGGATGGAGAGTATAAATCTCATTTTGCAGAAATATGTTTG
>NW_006239228.1:477282-477347 GCF_000226075.1 Solanum tuberosum
ATACTCGCCAGTAACTAGAATTACATTAATTTGGATGTTAATTGTGTTAGCTATGGTATATGACC
>NW_006239228.1:477691-477827 GCF_000226075.1 Solanum tuberosum
GAGACACTAATGACATAAATGCTACTAAACGTATACTAGAAAGCAAGTTTTGAATGAAAAATCTTGGAGTAGCTGATGCGATATTAGGTATAAGAATCCTTAGAACTCCATAATGTTTAGCATATTCGCGGTCTCA
>NW_006239228.1:478106-479384 GCF_000226075.1 Solanum tuberosum
GTTCACGAGTGATACCAATTGAACTCATTAGATGACAATGAAAAGAGTTTTGGAGTATTTAAGAAATACTTAAAACTATGTCTTGCATTATAACAATATCCAGCAGTATTAAACGGATATAGTGATGCGAATTGGATCACCGGACAAATGAAGTGAAATCCACGAGTAAGTATGTATTTACTCTTGGTAGAGGAGCAGTCTCTTGGAAACATTCCAAAAAAAAAGACATGTATCGCTAGCTCTACAATGATCTCTGAGCTAGGTGCTCTAGATAAGGTCAGTGAATAAGTTGAATGACTCAGAAATTTCTTGATAGATATTCTTTTTTGGCCCAAACCATTGGCTTAGTATGCATACACTTTGATAGTCAAGATGCAATAGGTAGGACATGGAGAATGATGTATAACGGAAAGTCTCGCCATATAGGACATAGACAAGATACCGTTAGAAAACAACTCTCTAGTGTATCAGAATTGACTATGTAAAATCAAAGGATAATGTGTCGGATCCACATACAAAAAGGCCTAACTAGAGAGAAAGTTTAAAGATCATCCAAGGGAATGGGTTTATGGCTTAGGACAAGTCATCATGGAGGTAACTCTATCTAGCAGACTGGAGATCCCAAGAGCTAGATTCAAGGAGAAAAATAAAGTTGTGATTGACGGTTCAGCATTGTCAGCAAAATCAATCCATTTTCATGATGAAGACAATGCTCAGGAACAAAGATACAACATTAAGGCTTGTTAATGAGTTACTAAAGCTTAATGTTTTTAATGATTTGCTAAGTTTGGCAGATTTGACCAAATAGTGTATCTACGAGATAACACGGTTAGAAATCACCTATGTGGGTGTGAAGTGTAAGTTGCTTCAAAGAGAATTATTGTCAAAAGCATATTCTATATACACTCATGAAACCAGGAGGTGTTCATGGCTGAAACGAACACAACCGTAAGAACCATAAACGATAAAGGGTTAATTGTGTGACATATGGTTGTCTAGGTATACACCAAAGCTCGACGGTTCAAAGATATCATCTACCGATTGACCGAGTATATCCGACATATGTTCACTACGGAAAGTCCAAGGGAAAACCTACTTATCCAGATGCAATTAATTCTTGCTTGTAAAGTACACATACTTGTTTGTTTCTTTGTCTTGGAGTCATTCCCCATTCATGCGGGGGATTGTTGGGTTTTAAAAGGTGTGAATGGAAAATGAAGAGTTGCGACTTTTATGAAGAGTTGTGACTTTTATGAAAAGTTGCGACTTTTATGAAAA
>NW_006239228.1:479517-495639 GCF_000226075.1 Solanum tuberosum
TGACACCAGCGTTTTGGGTATCAATACACTGGTGATTGAGATCATTCTATCCTGGGAGGACATATTCCAAATCAAACCTCGGATACTAGAGGGGAATAATTTCCTTAAGGGGACACTGTGCATTCAGTGGGCTTGATCTTCTTTCTGTTTTTCCAAATTCTGGTATGTGTTACAGATTTTAGATTTGTGAATTAATTTATGTTCTTCTGTTCTTCACTGGTTCATTAAACTTTGGTAACTTCGTGTTTCTGCAAAGTTTATTGGAATCAGTAAGATTCTTTAAACACAGATTGACAACAATTCCTCTTTAAGAAAAAATATTTCGTATATTTTTTATAATCTGTTTCTAATTCTAGTTTCTCTACTAGTTTTAATTTTCTAGTTGTGAAAACGTTCTTAAACTTTATTGTGTCTTACCAAGTTCTTCAAAGTTTTGTTCTAAGTATCTTAGGAATACAAGATGAACAACACCTTTTAATGGTGACCAACGTTAGAACCCTCCGTATTCTTACTTTCCCGACCAAGGAAGTAACGAATGGGAAAAGAGATTAAACAACGAAGATTTGACAACTACAACCGATATTTAATAGCTAGCTTGAACCACCTCTGTGAGAGTTAATCTGGGGTCAAGGGTAAGGGTTAGTAAAATACACACCCGTAGATCGATCAAGTTGCGAGTGAAATTCCCTACTTGGGCGACCAACCACTTAGGAGATACCTAGCTTACCAACTTTGCATGTTAAACACTCGACAAGGTTACTACTATAAGGTTTACTACATTAAAGACTTGTGGGAAACACGTATACCCTAGTTTTATCTTCTATTGATTCTACAAAATATTCAATCCTGTTTACTTGTTACTAAAATCATTCAATTAAACTTTGTTTTTACAAAACCCATTTTTATGAAAATAACAAGACTAAAAATACAATTAACAACAAACTAGCCTAAGTCTAGACCTCATTCCTCATGGGATCGAACCTAACATATGTTAGGTTCTTTATTTGAATAACAACAACTTATACTTCTTTAGGGAGGTGTATGTCACGACCCAAAAATGAACGTAATGAAACTCGTCTATTTCCACCAAGACAAATCAGCCTCAACCCAACAAAAACGAAAGAAATGTGAAAAATAATAAAACAAGAACAAAATAAAGCAGAAAACTTATTCATTCTATTAAAATCCCCAAAATTTGATTGTCATATGTACAAGCCACTAAATATATAAAGTACGAAATTAAGAAATAAGTATAAGTCTGAGTCTTTGTTTCTCAAGTAGAACAAAGCTTAAAGAAAAGGGAAAGAGGGCCTGCCGGAATGACAAACATCTACCTCTCAAGTCCTTCACGGGCCTCAGAAAAAGAAAAAAAAGAGCGATCAGGCTATACAGGGTTCGGTACTTACACAATTGTAGAAGTAAGGAGGGAGTACTAACAATACAGTACCCAACAAGTAACCTAATAAATAAGGCATCTAGTTAGAAATTGAATACCCCTTACGCTCCAACCGAACCTCCTCAAACTACAACCTGCACAGAAATTGGCCCAATCTAGCAATTCTTTAATACATGGTTCACAAGGATCAATATCCACAGTTCAATAGTCACAATCAACAATCAAACGAACCAAGTAAGTCAATCTCAAGTCAAGTAGTTCAGTCACACACAACAAGTACATCAATCTCAAGTAACAAGCAAGTCACGCATAAGCATCAAATGCATCAAGTCATACTAATCAATCTCTTGTCGGAATCATTTCCCATCAGCACAATATCACTAGCCGGAACCATTTTCATTGGCTTTAGATCAAATCACTAGCGGAAATTATTTCCCATTGGCTTTATAAACACTTGCCGAAAATGACTCGGCATCACAACACTCGCCGGCAAAAACCTCGACATCATAACACTCGTCGGTAAAGACCACGACATCATAAATCATCACATGTCTCATCACGGTGTTCACAATCAGGGCACACAAGCAATATCACACCACACGGAAGAGACAACAATTCCTACTATTCAAGTCCACATTTATGCTTTCAAGCATTTCATAAATCAGTCAACAAGATTGGCTCACTCCCCGTTTGAAGTTTAGCTCACTCGTGCCCTCGTCGTTAAACTTTTCATATAGATATGCCTTTGTAGACATTAGTTGGTTTGCTGAAAATAACCAACTCATTTTCCCTTTCTTTATATGACAAATGGAATTGCCACATTCCTTTTTAATTACAACATAGCATTTATATGAATAAATAAATAAATAAATTAATACACATCTTTCAAATAACCTATTCGACCCGTAAATCAACCCCCTTAACCCGTTCGTATATCATATCCGACCCAAAAACCACCCCTTTTAACCATTATCAAAGCCCTAATTTGTGGCAAACTTCAAATTAGGGCTTTGATAATGGGTTAAAAGGGATGGTTTTTGGGTCGGATGTGATATACGAACGAGTTGAAGGGGTTGATTTACGGGTTGGTTAGGTCATTTAAAGAGGTGTATTAATTTATTTGTTTTTTCATATAAATTCCATTTGTCATTTAAAGAAAAGGAAAATAAGTTGATTATTTCCAGCAAAACAACTAACGTCTACAAGGACACATCTATGCGAAAAGTTGGACGGCAAGGGCATGAATGAGCTAAACTTCAAACGGAGATATATCTAGACATTTTCAAATAGTTTAAAGACATATTTGACCATTTTTCCTTTAAAATGGAACATGAAACTACTCCAATGGATTTTATTTTACTTTTTGGGGGGATTTTCTGCAATAGCATTATGATGATGTCTGATTCCCTTCTGAGGCTTGAGACAAAGAATACAGTTGATATACTTGGAATTACTTAAAAAGAGAAAACGTCCAAATAAGAACTGACTGTATTAAAGCCGGTAACTCTTATGTCAAAGCAACTACTCATTTTTTCCCTTCCCCTTTTGTTTGCTGTTCCTTTTACTATATTTTATTATTTATTTAATTCCCACTTGACATAAATTGGAAAAAATGATCATGAATCCAAGAAAGATACTGTTACTATATTAGGAAATAATTCAATTAACTCTAATAATATATAATTTTTAGAAAAATATGAAAAAAGAATTGTCAGTATCACATGGTTATAATATACTTTATACCAACACCACATTGATCATTACTTTATAAATAGGGTTTTGAAGCTCATTAATTTCTATTTATTCACAACTCATATAAAATTTTCCTATGTATTTCTCTATTCAGAAACGTTGATGGCTAGTACCTACCTTTACTTTTTCCCTCTAATTATCTATTTGGGGTTGTGGGGGTAGGGGTGGGGGAATGAAATTGCAAACCAAAACTATTGGAATTATTACTTGTTGTGACTTCATTTATGTGACGTTTTTAAATCATAAATTTAAATATTTAGTAATAATTTAACTTTCCATTTTACTTTTTATAAGATGATTCATAGTGACAGAACAATTATGATTTATTTTAGACTATATATTCTTTTAAGGAAAAATTATCTAAATAGATAACTTATTTTACCATATTCTCGAAAATTCTATATTATTTGAAAAAATTACAAAAATTCCTACTCTCTCCTATTTTCGGATATATCACTTTCCGCAATGTATCGATTGGATACCTCACTTTGCGTGATTTATCGGGACGTTGAGTGATGTATCCGAAATCGAGATACGATGCATCGAAACGTTGAATGATGTATCCGAAATCAAAACGCGATGTATCGGAACGTTTTGGGATGTATCCGGATTCCACCAAAATTTAAGGGATTTTTGTAATTTAAAAAAAAATAGAAATAGGATGTAATTAGTTCTCAACACTATAAAATTTATATTAAAATTCCTTTTTTTAAATCATTTCATGTTAAAATTTGGTGTCTAATTAAACGTCTTCGCATTGAGAGGATATTTGAATGTAACGATGGAATAGTTCAATCGCATTTATGGCGCACGCAACTGAGAGGTAAAATGAAGAAATAAAATGTATGTGTGTCTTATATATTCGAACAGAGTAATTGTGTAGAGGTTAGGTGTTATATATACTAGTTCATAAATTATTTCAATAATTATGTCACTAATTAGATAATTATTAAAAGTACATTTCTTATTAAAAAAACACTAGTTGATAATCTAGTACCTATGGTAACTAGCCTGCTATATATTAGTACTATATCTTATGTTAAAATTCACAAATAACTTTTTCTCAAAGAAAAAAGAATTTCACCCTCCCTTTTTTTTATTCCCTCCATTTTAATTTATGTGACACTTTTCGAAAATAAGATTCAAACAAGTTTATCCCTGATCATAGTTTTTTTATATATCTTTTAAATATTTTGAATTAATGTCAATTATTATGTCATACAGTACTTTTTACATAGTTTCCAAATATATAAATTTTATTTCAAAAAAACATGAAGATTCGTAGCCCAAATTCACGGTTAAAGTTAAATTGTTTGACTCTCAAAATTCAAATTGTGACACAAAAATTGAGATAGATGAATTAATTTGTTTGGCTTCATTGATTCAGAGTATAAGGTTCAAACGAACTAATGTTCAATATGAATTCAAACAAAAATCTTAAATTTTTTAACGATTAAAATTTATATACTTTGAAACGACATAAAATTACCATTAAGTCACAATAATTTACAATTTCATAAAATTAAAATATTTGAAAAATTATGATAAAAAATTTCAATTTGTTTGGACTATTTTGACTTGACACAGAGTTTAATAAAATAAAAACTTTTGAAATTTGATATGTTAAATGAACAAAAAAATACCCTTTAATCTTGTAGTCGTGAACATTTCAAATACAAAACTGGAATTAGAATGTTGTTAAAAGGGGAAAAGAGTCTTTCCAAATTAAAATAAACAAAGTATCTTTTAACTATCTAAATAGTAACCTAAAAGAAACAAAATAAGTGGATATAACTTAAATTTCAAATGTAAACCTAGTGAAGAACAAATCTTTGAGCTTGTAATTTGTTCTTGTTTTATAGCATTAGCTCAGCAGTTAACATCACTCATTTAAAAGAGTAGAAATAGAAGAGGAAGATCAGATAGGTGAGTAGACCAACATTGACAAGGCATGTATTTATGACACTTTTAATTCTTCCCTTCCTAACACTGTACAGTTAGATTTATTTATTTAAAAAAAAAGTAGAAATACAGAAAGTTACACAAAAAGGGAATGAAAAGTCTTTTTAGCCCCTCTACAGAAAAATTGAAGAAAAGGCTAAAACTTTCTTTTATACAACCACCAAAAAAAAGAGAGAAGAAAAATCCATAGTCCACACAAATTCCTGAAGAAGATTTTTACTTCTTCTTCGAGCAGGCAGGGAGGTTTCCACAAGTTCCGATTCCACCAGACACTTAATTAAATAGTTATAATTAGTAATTCCATAACAAAGAAGGCTCAAAACAGCTAGAAATCATTCCCCCATCGTCAGGATATAACCAACCTGTTTCCATATCCGCAAAAACAAAATCATTCTTCAATTCATCCCCGAAAAAAGATGTTCCTAGTCTGGGCAACTCAATTATTTGCGTCAATTCTTCTGATGTCGCCAAATCTATTGCAGATACCAGCGATGATAAAGATGAAGATGTGGACATATTTGATGAAATTGAATTATTCGGCGAAGTAATACCATTATTATTATCAAACTTGTCCATAGCTGCGGCTTTTGCTGCGGCTGCTTGAATGTCACGCGGGCTAAGTGTAGCCGGTCTAGGAAGCAAACCAGCTAGTTCAGGAAAGTTGAGTATAGCTGAATTACCTTTTATGCTTAACGCTGCCACGTCATGAGCTCTAGCTGCCATTTCTGGATTTGGAAAAGTCCCAAGCCAAATACGTGATTTCTTACGTGGCTCGCGAATTTCTGACACCCATTTTCCCCAATTCCTCATTCGAACTCCTCTAAAAACTGGATGCTTGCTGCTATCGCGATTCCTCTTTATCGACTTGTTGTTACTAATAATTTCATTATTATCTTGAGCTGCTACTGAATTCATCTTTACGCAAACATAAAGAAGGAAGAAGAATTTTACTTTGGAATAGAATATTAACTTCTTTCAATATGTCCCAAAATATAATAGTCACCCACACAACACTTATAAGGGAAGGAAGAAAAGGGGGTAGGGGGCTAAGAAGAGGAGGGATGGGGGACCCATAGAAGAAAGGGGTCATACCCTATGGTACGACAGGGTCCCCTTGCGCAGTAGGAAACAACCAACCATTTTATTTAAATTGAATCGAATTGAATTAAATAATGATAATCGTAACTTGTAGTTTGTGAAAGTAGGAATATAGCTTTTTTCTAGACTTTTCATTTCACCTATGTTTCACTGTTCATTTATCCCCTTATCATCCACCATATTTGTCCATTCTACAACAGTCATGTCTGATTAATGCACACACACTTATTTTATTCATTCAGAGTCCTTACACCAACTATCAATATAAATTCTCATTGGTCATGTTATTTTTCATAAATTCATTTCATGTTAATATCATACATTTTAAAAAAAAATATATACTCATTTTTGTGGTGCTTTTTATCTGAATACGAAAAAAACTTATGTAACTTTTGGTCCGAAACAAACTGTAGATATTTATGTGGTTGTAAATCAATTTCATTAAAGTAAAATGAAAAGTTAATTAGTCTAAAATTAAATTACTTTTAAATATAGAAAGATATTATTCTTTCTTTTTTAAAAAAAAAATGCATAACATATATTGAAATAAACACTACCAAAAATTTACTATTTTCCTACTGAATTTTTCATTAAAAAATGTTTAATGACTATTTCCACATATATTTTGATTAAATTGGTGAGGAAAGAAAAAAATAAAAAGTTCCTTACTATTTCAGTGAGAATCTTTTTTTCTCCGTGTATTTTTTCAGTGACCTAATTCGATAGAAAATGAGAAAAAAAATCATGTTCTATAATATAAATTTTCACTGAATCTGAGTGATTTTTTTTTGTTTCTAGTATTGAAAGATAGTAATTAATAAAAATAAAAGGTACTAAAAGTTCTTTATGTTTCCTAGTGATGGCAAATAAATCTACTAAATATTATGTAAGAAAAAGCACAAGACCAAGATAATAGTAAGTTTTAGTAATAAAATAAATTAATAGAATTGTTCTTTCGTTTTCTTTGCCAATAATTGCTATTCCCTCTGTCCCTAATTACTTGTTCACTTTTTCTTTTATAGATGTCCGTAATTACTTGTCCATTTTGACAAATCAAGAAAGAACAACTTTTTTTTTTACCTATTATATCCTCAATTAAATGACTAATTATTTTTTAAAATGTAGAACTTTTCATCCACTCCATAATTAATAGGGGTAAAATGGTAAACTCACCATGTCATTAATTATTTTCTTAATAGGTATGACAATTCAAAATTGGACAAGTAATTAGGGAGAGAGAGAGTGGTAATGCCTTCACTAAAAACAGAAATTTAATGGTTGCAGAGTGTAGTGTTTGTACTTTTTTCTCGATAGTATGCTTTATTATGTTTTAGTTACACTACAAATAACCGCTGTTTTTTTGTGTACTTTTTTTTTGTGCTACAAAACAAGTATTCCGTTCTGTGCAGAATTAAATAGAAAATAGTAATGGATTGGATTGTTTTATTTTTAATGCACAACAGTTCTTTGTCGACATTGTAAAATGGAAAAAGTTTACAAGTTGATCAATTCTTTTTATATTATAAACTATTTTTAAAAGACAAATTTGTCCTCATTGTAGAGGGAAAAAAACTGTCGATTCTCAAAATCACAAATTACTGAAAGTAGCTTTACTGGATTTGAAACATCACTTTCTTTTTTTTTACTGCAGAGAAATTTGGCGGCGAATTATTAGTTTCATCGTCAAATTATTGACAGCTTTGAAGATATTCTTTTACTTGATTAACTGAATTTAAATACACTTCTAATCTTGCAATATAATATGACTGAAATACACCTCTAAATTATTCTCATCAAGATTAAGGTGTTTTCAACTCTTCTCTCGGTCATGCTCCTACGAGAGTTTAACACCACTTGCTATGTCATGTTGAAGATCGAGGTGTATATAAGTTTAGCTAGTCAAGTAGAAGAATGTTCTTAAGGTTGTCAATAGTTCGGAAACGAAACTAATAATTTGTCTCAAGTAAGGGGTGTTATAATTGTATTATTTACCAGTGAAAACATTACAAATCAGGAAGCAAATAAAGCTTGCTTTGGTCTGTAACAAATCTTGTTAAAATTAGAGCTCTAACATATCCCCTAATAAGCTCAAAAAAATAGATTATGAATGAATATTTCAATGCCCGATGAACTCTCCGAGGAGGTGTTTGACCATGAAATTTTTTTGTTTTCCCCTAGAGTTGAACTTCAAAAAATATGTTTGATTATAAAATTTCCAATTTCAGAATTTTTAAGAGTTTGAAAAACATTAAAAAGGTGTCATCACTCCAAATTACTCACAAAAAGTCATAAACAATGCCAGTTTGTATTCATAATCAAACACAACACGTTTTCGAATATCATTTATCACCTTTAAAAGAAAAACTACTTTTTTTCAAACTATCCACAATTCTAATATGTAGGCTACCTCCTTTGGCAAACTATCCACAGTTGTACACCTTTGCTTAAAGACAATGAAAAGCTTGTCTTTGGATCCATGTGAGCAGTCTATTCCATATGTTGATGGAGAATTGACATTGGATGAACAAGTGTTCTATGGATTCTTCTTCAACATGGCTCAAAGAAAGTTTGGAAGTTTTACCAAAGATCTCAATCTAGAAGCAAAGCATCCACATCACAACAACAACATACCAGTGAAATATTCTCATAACTGAAATCTGGAAAGGATAGAATATACGCAGATTTTACCACTGCTTCGTAAAAATAGAGAGTGGTTCTGAAAGATCCTCGGTTCAAGGGCAACAAATAACACCTCGACATCACAAAGTAGCAAAATACAACAATCCATTGTGGTGGAGTGGTAAGTACTCCTTCATCCTTAATCAAGAGGTATCGGGTTCGAGCCCTTGGTACGGAGTCGCTTTTGTTAGGGAGCGCTTTATCCAATGTGGGGCTTTCCGGCGCGAATTCAGATTTAGTCGAACTCCAATGTGGGAACTGGACACCGGATTAAAAAAAAAATACAACAATCCAATTTGAATTGTTTTTTTTTTTAAAAAAAAAGGTATTTGTAAAAACTCTGGAAGTTCTACTCAAACAAGTAATTTGATCCACGAAATTGGCTGAAATTAACTAATCAAGATGATTAACACAAGTTTCTTTTTTGAGTGAAAATGGGTCGGGTCCATATGGTCAAATAACGGATCATAACCTAATAACCCACAAACATAACACAACCTTTCTCCTCTTTTTAAATCTATCACAATAATTACAATCAACGTAATAAATGGGTTATTATTTGCCATACAAAAAGTAGAATATTTACTCATTAAGTTATTCAGCTGTTTTTATTTTCATAATTCACATTTTGTGGAAGTGTTCGAATTTTAAAATTTAAAAGTACTGTTTTTAACTTTATATATGTGATTACAAACATAAAGACTTACATCACTATATTGAAAATACAAAAAACAACTATTATTGGTCACATATAGTAATGTCTTCCACCTATTATAATCATGCTACCCAAGAAAATAACATGTTCATATTGCCACTAATTTCTTCAAATATTTACAGGCAAGTGCTTCAAAATCTAAGGTAATAAAGTTGAATATGAAACTATCTTAGAAAAAAGGGTAAGTTATATATCTGGTCGGTCAGTTAATATAATTACATTTGTATATTAAACAATAATATACAAAGAATATGTATTTATTAACTATTATTTTAGTGAGTGATTATAATATAGTGTAGTTTTCCTTTTATAAATAGTAAATTACTAATTAGCATCTTTACCCTATAGTTATCCACCAATTTAGTATTTTAGTAATATCAATATAACTCTATTGGATTTCTAACAAACATTTTTTTTCTTTTTAACATTCTTTGCTTGTTTGGGTTGGGTTACATTTTGACTCGGCGGGTTATATTATTTTTATCCTATTTTGACTCGGTTGATTAATGAATTATTTTTTATTCAATTTATTGAGTCAACTCAACCAATGGGTCTTGATCCAACCATAGAAAAATTGAACGTGTTAGAATTGCTTTTGTCACCCTTATTTGTAGTTAAATTTCTTATTTGTTGGAGTAATATTTTATTTTTTGAGGGCTAGTAATTATTCTCCCATAAAAGGAGAGTTTCCTACTAATTTAGTTGGGATGAGGAAAGAAGGGACAAATAGTGAGAAACGTGGGTAAGAATATATTTGGTGAGTAGCTAGGGTTTTTGAGAGTAGGTGATAATATTGTAATCATTGTCGTTAAATATTTTATCCAAGTACTATCTTCTCTTATTTTGTGTGCCTTATTATAATTATTATTGTGTATGTCTTTGTTATATCCAACTTTAGGTTGCGATGGATAGAAATGATAAAATATAAGCTTAATCGTTTTTCTCGAATTGCTCTAGTACGATGGAACGGGAGAGGAGGGGGTCCGTCAGAGAAAATCAACATGATAAAAGAGTGTTTTGCTGTGTAAGATCTTCGAATTAAAATAAATCATAACTATCATCTACGCAATAAAACTACCGAATAGAAAAGTTAGCTTAGCGGTAGATTAAATTTTGCCTTCTATAACAAACAAAATCTTCGTATTTGGAAGATAAATTAATGTGAATTGTATTGTTGTAAATAGAGAAGTATTGAAAACTCTCCTAAACTTGGCACAAATTATTAGTTTCATCTCCGGACTATTAGCAACCTTAAAAACACCTCTCTAATAGATTAACTAAATTTAGATACACCCCCGATTTATCACATGACATAACAAGTGGTCTCAAACACTTTTAGGAACATAGGGATCTTAATAAAAAGTTGAGAGATGTGTTCAAAACACCCCTAACTTGGTGATAATTTAGGGGTGTATTTCACTCATGTTGCAAGATCTGGAGTGTATTTTATTTCAGTTAATCAAGTTAAGGGGTGTTTTTAAGGCTGACAATACTTCGAGAATGAAACTAATAATTCACGCCGAGTTTAGAAGTGTTTTCAATACTTCTCTCGTATATATGAAAAATGGTAATACTACAACAAATAGCAACAATTTTATTATTACCGTAAAATCCATTATTTATCACAATGTAAACCAATTTTACAAGAAAGAGTGATTTTCATTAGCATTAATTAGTGCATTACTAAGGATGATGTTCTAGGGGAAATTGTTGGTAAGAATATATGTGGTGCAGTTAATTAGAGTGGTGTACTCTCTCGGTCAAGTCAAATTCACGCATTAAACTCCCATTCAATAAATATGTACTTCAATGAGAGGATTGTTTCAAAAATCTATTTATAACCCATAGTCAACTTTATTTGTTCGTTATATTAAAAAGAGAAGTATTGAAAATAATTAGAACTTGACATAAATATCCCTCTGTTTGACTAACTAATCTTGGATATATCCCCGATCACCGCCGATCTGTCACATAACATAGCAAGTCTTCTCAAACTCTTGTAGGAGCATAGAGAGTGTTAGAATCACCCCTAAACTTGACGAGAATTTAGGCGTGTATTTCACTCATGCTGCAAGATCGAAGGTGTATTTAAGTTCAGTTATTCAAGTAAATGGGTGCTTTTAAGGCTGTCAATAATTTAGGGATGAAACTAATAATTTGCGTCTAGTTTAGGAGTGTTCTCAATACTTTTCTCTACTAAAAATAAAGTCATCTTTATTTGTTCAATTTTAAAAATTAGGACAAAATTTATTACTTATGTCCTAAATATAATTACTCATATTATTAACCTAATCATTTTTCAAAATATATGTGCTAGTAATTTGTTAATATATACAATACAAATACTACATGTAAATATTAATTACTTCAAAAATACAAATATATAACATTTTTGTACAACCAAATCCAAATTATTGTATTTAATGTATAATAATAGAGAACTAAAAAGGCATTTTTATACATATTATATATAAGACAAATTAATAATTTGCTAAAAATAAGAGATTACCAAAAATACAAAATTTAGAAATATTATTGGTTGACGAAAAGTATAGCTCTATATATTAAGTTGGTCCCAATAGATAGGTAGAGAACAACTTGAAGATTTCAGCGTAGGGGCCATTTTATTACATAATATATTCGTCTTTTTATATATGACAAAATATACAAATAATTAAATACAAGTAGGTCAATTGATATGATTTTTGAGGGATTAAATATATTTAATTGTATATGACAAGATATTTTTGTCTTTTTCTTCCAGCAAGTTCTAACAAAACAACAAACAAGAAAAGAAAATGGATTTTTTGATAATATTTTTTGATTTGGAAAGAATAAAACATCTATAACTTTCGAGAAAAATATTATATTATATGTATTGGATGTTTTTTTTATCTGATTCAGATTTTGCTAATCCTTGCAGTGAGATTTGATATAATCATGGTGAAATGATAGCACTGCTCCACTACTCTTAATCAGAAATCTCAATTTTGAGTCATGAATATGGAAATTTTTTTATTGAGAGTGTTACCTTTAAAATGGGCTTTGTAATATGTGATTCACATTTAATTATAAGTCGGAGCTCTACTATGAATATCAAACGGCCATTAGGTGACGTAAGTTTTCAAAATGTTCAATGCCCTCTATCTTTACATAATGATGAATAAATTGCATTTACAGGGACTTTTATTAATGCCCTTAACGTATTACAAATGGTTTAAAAATGCCCTTCTTCCACCTATTGGATCAAAATTGCCCTTAACGTTTTTTTAGGTTTAAAAATGCCCTCTTTTGACAGAATTATGACATGACATTATTGGGTCAAATAATTAAACAATTGGCATTAATTTATTGATCCACATGAATTTTTAACCCACCCACATAAGTCATAACCGACCCGTCCATAGTGAACCAAGCTAGCAAACCCCAAAACAGTATATCCCGTCAATTCCTATTTTACACCTCCATTTTCAGATTTGTTCCCAATATCTCTGTATGCTAAAAAAAACGAAAGGTTTCTTTGGGTTTTGATCTTAGAATGTGATGATGGTAAGAAGGGAATATATGACTTAATAAGATGTGTTCTTAAGCTTTGAAAATAACTTTGATAAGAGGAAGACTGAAACTTCAATTTTTATACTTGGCATTTTAAGGTTAATTTACTAGAAGTATATTGGTTGTAATTTATAATGAATATAAATGGGTCTCATCAAAGGTCAAATAAGTTCATGAACGATTGAAGAGGAACTTTCACAGTAGTATCAGTATGAGCTGATATGGTATATGAATTCATCCTCTAATTATACCATTGATTTTTTTTCATAAGATTGGTTCCACGTATTTGGCCTTATTACCATTGAATTTTACTTCAATGATTTTGTGAGATATGTTTTAGAGTCCAATAAAAGGATCTATCCGAAGGACTGTAGATTTATACTGAAAATTTCAGCATGAGCAACAGATTTGAAAATAGGCGTAAAATGAAAATGAATTGATGGATTAGATTGTTTTGGGGTTTGCTAGCTTGATTCATTATGGACGGGTCGGTTATGACTTATGTGGGTGGGTTAAAAATTCATGTGGACCAATAAATTAATGCCACTTGTTTAATTATTTGACCCACTAATGCCATGTCATAATTCTGTCAAAAGAGGGCATTTTTAAAGCTAAAAAAAACGTTAAGGGCAATTTTGATCCAATAGATGAAAGGAGGGCATTTTTAAACCATTTGTAATACGTTAAGGGCATTTTTAACCCTTTTCCCTTGTCCAAAGGGTTTTTATTAATGTCTATTGCCTAAGCAAAGTGTTTATCTTTTCTCACTCAAATAGTTATCTTCTTTGTTCAAAAAATACAAAACAGGAAAGAATGCTAGTCGGCTCGATCAAGTTTTAGTAGAAAGAAAATTAAAAAATTTTAAAAATTTAATATCTCGAATATGTATATGGGTATATCTCAATTTAAAAGGTCAGGAAATAAAAAATTTAGGGAGTATACTGCTTTTTTTTTTTGTTCAATCAGTATCTTAATGCAGAAGAATTATATTCACGTATATCTTTAGTCTTGTCAAGGTTTTTAAATAAAAAGCAAAAAAATAGTAATGATTGACTTGAAATTTTACCAATAAAACAAAAGAACAAACGCGAAGATCGAACTAGGACAAAACTTTGAGCCCATAACTCTTGAATTCTTGAATCTCCGTTATATATAACATCAACATATATGATACATTGATAGTCTCTCCGTTCCCTTATAGTTGTCATGTTATATTTTTCGAAAGTCAATTTGGCTAATTTTCAAATTTAAAATTAGATTACATTAATTCAATATTTTAATCTAAATTTTTTTAGCTATTTAAAAACTATACGAAAAGTACTATAAATTGCAAAAAAAAAAAAAACATTCATATTAATATGATAAAAAAATACATTGTAAAATATTAGTCAGAGTTCTTATCGTTTGACTCTAAAAAGGGAAACTATGACTGTATACATTGAAATTTTGTGGACTCTACGAGACGTGTTCAATTCGAATTGGGACTCTAGAAGGTGTGTTCAGTTTCAATTAGAATTATTGGAGGCTCCTCAACCCTAAACCCTAGTTTATGCCTATGTAAATGGTACTAAATTCCCTTAAAAGGCATCTCAAAATATCCCATAACCTCTTGGGTATTTTTAAAGATCAAGATCTCGAATATTCCACAAAGGTCATGGAATATTCATAAATACGCCACTAACGGCCCTCAAATCATAGATAAATCTTAGGAGAGTAGAATCAAGGGAGGAATAGAATTGTACCCGCTATCTTGATGAATAAAATTATGTTTCTTCAGATTTTATTTGTGTGGTTTATTTAGTTTCCATATGTTTAAAATTTGTTGCAAACAAATTGGCACGCCCAGTGGGACCAAATCTGCCCTTCATCTCTTCTCTCTTAAATCAAATCTGAAAATCTGAAGTTGCAAAGGTGGAAGAACGAGTACTTCAAGCCTTGTCTTTGAGTTTCATCGAGTCTACACTCCGACAAGCCTTGAAGCAGGGCATTTGTAGACATTGAAATTTTGTGGACTCTACAAGACATGTTCAATTCGAATTGGGACTCTAGAAGGTGTGTTCAATTTCAATTAGAATTCTTGGAGGCTCCTCAACCTTAAACCCTAGTTTATGCCTATATAAATGGTACTAAATTCCCTTAAAAGGCACCTCAAAATATCCCATAAACTTTTGGGTATTTTTAAAGATCAAGATCTCGAATATTCCACAAAGGTCATGGAATATTCATATAGAGGTCTGATGAGAATATAAGTTAGTTATTACTGTTCGCTATTCACAAAATTAGTTAGATACAAGTTTGTTATAGTACTGTTAGAGTTAGTTACAGGAAGTCAGATTCTGTTTTAATTCTGTTAGTTAGTCTATCTATATATATAGATTCAGATGTAATAGTTACTTACTTTTTAATTCATTTTCAATGAAACAAATCTACATGTAGCTTTTCCAGAATCTTCTTCTTCTTCCTCCTTTCTCATGTGAACTCAAGGTTCATCAATGAAGGAGTTTGATTGTTCAATATCACAGTGTGTTGATTTTATCATGGTATCAGAGCTCAGGGCATAGATCTTGTTTCCTTTCCGCATCTACAATTGAGTTTCTTTTGCTGTTTCAATTTTGAGTTTCAGTTGTTGATTCCTCAAAATTGAATTTGTTTCTCGATCTATTTTCGATATGGTTGATCAACAAGTTGATCCAATTCCAAGTGGTTCTACATCCACGGTTAGGTTTGAGATTCCTAGTCCTTTCTATCTACACCCTTCCGAGAATGCAAGTTCTTCTCTATTGCCTGGAGTTTTCGATGGTACTGGTTATAGATCCTGGAGGAGAGCTGTTCTTAGGGCCTTGTCAGTTAAGAGCAAGACAGGTTTTATCAATGGGAAGGTTGTAAAACCAAATCTAGATGATCCTAGCTTCCAGCAGTGGGAGAGGTGTGATGATATGGTAACCTCTTGGATTCTGAATTCCTT
>NW_006239228.1:497264-531865 GCF_000226075.1 Solanum tuberosum
TCTCTATTGCCTGGAGTTTTCGATGGTACTGGTTATAGATCCTGGAGGAGAGCTGTTCTTAGGGCCTTGTCAGTTAAGAGCAAGACAGGTTTTATCAATGGGAAGGTTGTAAAACCAAATCCATATTATCCTAGCTTCCAGCAGTGGGAGAGGTGTGATGATATGGTAACCTCTTGGATTCTGAATTCCTTGTCACCAGATCTAAGGGATAGTCTGCAGTACGTTAACAATGCACAAGAATTGTGGGCTGAATTGGAAGAAAGGTATGATCAGACTAATGGCTGTAAGCTATACCAGCTTCAAAAGGAGCTAAATGATCTTGTCCAAGGCACCTTGGATGTTACTGGATACTACACAAAGATGAAGAAACTTTGGGAAGATATGAGCATTGTCGATGTAAGCTCTCAATGTAGTTGTGTTTGCACTTGTGGTGGTAAGATAATGTTGGTCAAAACTGAACAAGATAGAAGACTCATACAATTCTTGATGGGACTGAATGAAATTTACACTGTCATCAGAGGAAACATTCTCATGATGAGTACCCTTCCTAGTATGGCACAAACTTTTGCCATTTTGTCTCAAGAGGAAAAACAGAGGGAAGTAAGACCTCACACCCACACAGCTTTGGACTCAACTTCACTGAATGCTCTTGCTAGTAGTACAAGATCTAAGGGAGGCCCCAGAACAAACTACAATTTCTCTAAAGGGAGCACATGAGTCTCTGGGAATTTGAATAACACAAATGTGTTTAGAGGTAATTCTAGCACCAGCAGAAGTTCCTTGTTTTGTGATTTCTGCAGGAGAACAGGTCACACAAGAGAAAGATGCTACAAACTTCATGGATATCCATCCAACTCGAAGTTTTCCAAGGGGAAGAGTGCTGGTTCTGCAGCAAATATGTGCACCTATGAGAATGATAGAAACCACTGTGAAGAGAACCCTGAGTTGAGGAAACAAATGCCTTTGAACTTGTCCAAAGATCAGTATGAACAACTGCTCAATCTTTTGGGATCCCTGCAGGTTGGACATAGAGCTCTTAACTCGGACAACATGCTAAGTGGAGCTGTGAATCTGGCAGGTATACTTGCTTGTTACTCTTCCATTACTGAGATAGGTGATCTTTCTTGTAGATGTGTAAAATTAACTGCTGACTCTTGGATCATAGACTCGGGAGCATCACATCACATGACCTACAATAAAAACACTCTTACAAGCATTAGACCATTACCATATCCTTTCCTTATCAGCTTACCAAATGGTTACAAAGTTAAAGTGACTGAAATTGGTGATGTTTGTTTAAGTCCAGTTTTAACTCTGCAGAAAGTGCTTTTTGTTCCTAGTTTCAAGTTTAATCTAATATCAGTTCATTGTCTAGCATTTCAACTCAAAGGTGTGGTCAGTTTTAACAGCATTTCTTGTTTGTTGCAGGGCCCTTCTCTGAAGAGCCCTCTGGAACTTGGTAGAGCCAAGAATGGTCTATATTTCTATGTTCAAGTGCCACAACTGTTGTTCATTGTCTACTGGGAGCAAGAGACCTCATGTCATTTCCAGTCATTGTACTTTTGTTCCTTCTTTAGCTAAGTGTCATGAAGTTTCAGTCCCACCTACTGTAACACATTCTTCTGTTGATAATAAAGGTGGTTGTCCTAAACTTGATTTTTCTTCGTCATGCCACATTACTGATTGTTCTTCTTTTGTTGTTAAATCTGATAACTCTCATATAGATGAACTCTTATGGCATGCTAGACTAGGTCATGTACCTTTTGTAAAGATGAAAAGTATTCCAACTATACCCATTCCTTTCTCTACCAAACAACCTTTCATTTGTGCCATATGCCCTATGGCTAGACAATCTAGAATGCCATTCCCAGAAAGCACAACCACCACTAGTAAAGTTTTTGAGCTGCTTCACGTTGACCTATGGGGACCATATCACATCCCTACTCATGATGGTTATCACTATTTCTTGACCATGGTAGATGATTTTACTAGATCAACTTGGACACAACTACTACGGTGTAAAAGTAATGCCCTACAAACTATTAAGGCTTTCATATCTCTTGTGGAGAATCAAGTCCAGACCAAATTTAAAAGTATCAGGTCTGATAATGGTATGGAATTCACTTCTATTGAGGCCACACATTTTTTCCAAACAAAGGGAATAATACACCAAAAATCTTGTCCATATACACCTCAACAAAATGGCATAGTTGAAAGAAAACACAAATACCTCCTTGAAACAGCAAGAGCCCTCTTATTTCAGTCTAAATTACCCATGAGGTACTGAGGAGAATGTGTATTAACAGCCACACACCTCATTAACAGACTACCTTCTAAACCTTTAAACAATAAAACTCCCTATGAACTGTTATACCATACACCACCCACATACTCTCATATAAGAAGTTTTGGTTGTCTATGCTTTCCCACTACTTTGAAAACTCACAAGGATAAGTTTGAACCAAGGGCAACACCACATATATTTGTTGGATATCCATTCAATACAAAGGGATACAAGGTATTAGATCTAGCAACCAAGAGAGTTCATGTGTCTAGGGATGTTATTTTTCATGAGTCTGTGTTTCCTTTTGTACTTGCTCGATGGTTCCAGTTTTCCTTCTATTTTAAAGCTTCTAGTTCATCACTCAAATACTTCTACTTATACTTCAAATCCAACAAGCATGTTTTCTGATGATGAATTACTGGACCCTAACGTATCACATACTGTCACTACAAATCAAATAATCAACAATACTGATGAAAACACAACCTCACCTGCAGACCATGATATCCATCCACCCACCTCCACATCTTGTGATGCTATACCTGCCCTTAGAAGAACAACTAGATCACTTCACACTCCCACTTACTTGAAGGAATACAATTACAGTCTTCCTAACCTACATTCAACCATACACACTTCTAGTCCACACCATTCCCTCACCTCTTTTGTATACAACCATGACAGTGTTTGCTTCACAACTTTATGTTCTGATAGTCAACAGTTAATTGAAAACATGTCACATGATTGTGAACCTTCCTCATATGAAGAAGCAATCTTGCATCCTGCCTGGCAAAAGGCAATGACACAAGAATTTGAAGCATTGTATGCGAATAACACTTGGGAACTGGTCCCCTTACCCAAAGGAAAGAATGATATTGGTTGTAAATGGGTCTACAAAATCAAACACAAAGCAGATGGTAGTGTGGAGAGGTTCAAGGCAAGGCTAGTGGTTAAGGGGTACACTCAACAAGCTGGAATAGACTATAATGAGACTTTTCTCCTGTGGTCAAGATGACCACTGTTAGGACTCTCATAACCTTGGCTGTTAAGAGGAGGTGGAGTCTTTATCAATTGGATGTCAATAATGCTTTCCTTCATGGTGATTTGAATGAGGAAGTGTATATGACATTACCACAAGGTCTTGCAGTGAACAGTCAAAATATGGTGTGCAGATTGCAGAAATCATTGTATGGCTTGAAGCAGGCCAGTAGACAATGGTATGAAAAATTGGCCAGCAGTCTTTGTTCAAGAGGGTACATACATTCAGATAGTGATTACTCACTGTTTCTTAAGAGAAAAGGAGATTCTTTAGTGTTTGTTGCCATATATGTAGATGATGTGATCTTAACTGGAACTGACTTGGAGGAAATCAACTCTTTGAAATCCTTTTTACATGATCAGTTCAAGATAAAAGATCTAGGTAGATTGCACTACTTCTTGGGGTTAGAGATATTGTACATGCTTGATGGAGTTCTTATTTCACAAAGGAAATTCACCACTGACCTCTTGAAGGAGTTTGATTCTTTCAACTGTAAAATTGCAACCTCACCACTTGATTATACTGAGAAATTGAAGGCAACAGATGGGGAATTATTGTCTGATCCTACCCATTACAGGAAGTTGATAGGGAAACTCAATTTTCTTACAAATACTAGGATGGATATAGCTTATAGTGTGCAGCATCTCAGTCAATTCATGCAAACTCCTAGGGGAACCACACTTGAAGGCTGGTTATCATGTTCTGAGATATTTGAAACAAGATCCTACAATGGGAATTTTCATCTCGAACAAGCCTGATCTTACTGTAAATGCCTATTGTGACTCAGACTGGGCTGCCTGTCCTGATTCAAGGAAGTCAGTCAGTGGTTATCTAGTACTTATGGGTGATAGCCCTATCAGCTAGAAGTCTAAGAAACAAGCCACAGTTTCTTTATCCTCTGCAGAAGCAGAATACAGGGCTGTGAGACAAGTAGTAGGTGAGCTGTTATGGTTTTGAAAGGTTACTGAAAGAGTTATCTGTGAATTGCTCCTTGCCAATTCAGGTCTTCTGTGACAGTCAAGCTGCAGTACACATTGCCAAAAATCCAGTCTTCCATGAAAGGACAAAACACATAGAAATCGATTGCCACTCTGTTTTAATTCTGTTAGTTAGTCTATCTATATATATAGATTCAGATGTAATAGTTACTTACTTTTTAATTCATTTTCAATGAAACAAATCTACATGTAGCTTTTCCAGAATCTTCTTCTTCTTCCTCCTTTCTCATGTGAACTCAAGGTTCATCAATGGAGGAGTTTGATTGTTCAATATCACAGTGTGTTGATTTTATCAAGGTCAAATCTAAATCATCCTTGTTCGAAAAATACGCCACTAACGGCCCTCGAATCATAGATAAATCTTAGGAGAGTAGAATCAAGGGAGGAACAGAATTGTACCCGCTATCTTGATGAATAAAGTTATGTTTCTTCAGATTTTATTTGTGTGGTTAATTTATTTTCCATATGTTTAAAATTTGTTACAAACAATGACAACTAAAAGAAAATGGAGGGAGTAGTTTAATAAATGAGATATCTTCGTTTTTAATCAAAGATTTCATGTCCGAGTCTTAAAATTGAAATATTTTTAGTAGAGAATTATTCCATTTTAAATGAACCTTGCACAACATAAAAACCGGGGTAATATGTTCTGAAAACTAAAACGAATGAAAAAAATAGTTAATTGTAAACTTATACATAAATGGTTTACACGTGACACAAATTTTAAGTAGTCAGTCTATTATATTTCGAATACCAAATGACTAAATAAAACAAGAATCCGTGATGTAACAAACTTATACATGGTTATTTCTTGGAACTCTTCAATTCTATCAATAGGTACTCTCAAACTAAACAACACTCCAAGTAATTGAAATGTATGGCACGTTTTACAATTTTAAAAAAATTCATGATTCATGACAAGTGGATCTCCTCTTAAATTTTGGTTCGAGCTAGCTAGTTAATTAGTTTGATGTTACGTAACTGCGTGATTTTAATTTTCTTTTGTTAGGTAATAACATATACATATACTTGTTAGATTTGAAAGCTCACAGTATTTAAACACCAAGAACATGCATGGTGGTTGATCTTGGTCCCATGGGGTGTTGTTTATATTGTTGCATTGAACAATCATAGTTCAAAGTGTGTGTGTGGTTGCTAGTAGTTGCAACTCTCTCCTTCCCCCCACTTTGAGTCACCTAGCATTAGTCACATCTTCACTTCTGTCCCCAAACCTCCCCACCATCACCCCATAATTACGATAACGTTTTAATTTATACATGATCAAAAACATATTCAAAATTTAAATTTTACGAGTATAATTTATAAAATTCTTAGCATTTTAAGTTATGAATTCAGATATCATCTATCTTTGTAGTTTGTACATATAGTTAGCGCAAAAGAATAATATCAATATGTTTTAACTTATTGTACGTATTATCGCAAGTCATCTTATTAATTTAATTGTGTTAACAAATATACAAAAGTTGATATCATGAATCCCAAAAATGTCATAAAAAAATTAAACTGGTGGGCCCAACCTAGGTACGTGTCCATGCCTAAGCACATCCTTCAAAACATGCTTACCTAAGAGATATTTATGATATATGATATACTAGTAAAGGAGTAAGTTTTAATTTTTTGGTTACTAATTAATGAAAGTTAATTAAGGGTACCCTACAAATTTCTAATGTTTTGTGGCCATTTTTTTTCTTTCAGCCTAAATCAAGGGGCCCTTTATACGAATGAATAATAAAAGATCCATATCATTATTGATTCTTCATAAATCACCATCATCGTGATAAGTCATACTACTATACAGTACTGTACACGAATTTATAAAGAAATTTGTGAATCTATATATATACACATACATAAAAGTTCATAATTGATGGTTTCTCTTTTAATTTCTACATTGTGTACTTTGTCTGGACCAAAAATGGATAAAATGTCAAGGAGATGATACCTCTACGATTATATGTTCTACGTTGGTGAATAAATGAAATTTCTGATTTTTTATAAGATTTTGACAATCATTTTTATTTGTTGAAATGTCTGATCATCTAATCTTATAGATGAAGTTGTTAGATATATATAACATGTTTTTATTATTTTATTCATGAATTCTAAGTATATGAGTCATGTCTATCCCAATTTGCTTTTTACCGATATTGGTTCTCATGTTTTACATATTCCATGCTCCAAATATCCAGTCATTTGACATGGGGGGTGGGAGGGATTAGCTTTGGGGGTTGTGAGTTAGTCACAACTCACAAAACGTATTTTAAGCTCATTGACCTCGTAAGTCCTTTGTGTACCTACGAAAAATTTAAAGCTTGAGTATGTATATTATCATTGGAAAACAAATAGTAAAGTAAATAAGGATCATGGCACAATCAATAGTACGTATACTGACATGGATTGTGGGGTAGTGGTGAGACTGTTCTAGTACTTTTAATTAGAGGTTTCGGATTCAAGCTCTAGGCATGGAGAATCTCATTGAGAGCATCACTCCCAAAATAGCCATACAATACACAATTCAAATTTAGTTAGACTCTAATGTGGACACCAAATATAGATTGGAAAAAAAAGTAGGGCATTTGAATTCCCCCAATCAATAATAACTCAAAGTAAATATCCCCAATCAAACAATTATTAAATGCTGTCTATGGAGTGGTAAAATCAAACAAATACCATCTATCGGCTCCACTCTACGTGTAAGCTTACTAATGGGAAGAGAATAGAAAAAAAAGAAGAAAAAAACTAACAAACGTATAATTAAGAAAATTATGTTTGAAATTTTAACTGATTTAGATTTTACTTCTCGTAAAAATTGACGTATTTACTTGTAATTACGTCTCCACCACTAAATAGCTTGTCAATCATTGGTTTTGGCATCAACCTCCTAGACCCCCCCCCCCCCCCCCCCCCCCCCCCCCCCCCCCCCCCCCCCCCCCCCCCCCCCCCCCCCCCCCCCCCCCCCCCCCCCCCCCCCCCCCCCCCCCCCCCCCCCCCCCCCCCCCCCCCCCCCCCCCCCCCCCCCCCCCCCCCCCCCCCCCCCCCCCCCCCCCCCCCCCCCCCCCCCCCCCCCCCCCCCCCCCCCCCCCCCCCCCCCCCCCCCCCCCCCCCCCCCCCCCCCCCCCCCCCCCCCCCCCCCCCCCCCCCCCCCCCCCCCCCCCCCCCCCCCCCCCCCCCCCCCCCCCCCCCCCCCCCCCCCCCCCCCCCCCCCCCCCCCCCCCCCCCCCCCCCCCCCCCCCCCCCCCCCCCCCCCCCCCCCCCCCCCCCCCCCCCCCCCCCCCCCCCCCCCCCCCCCCCCCCCCCCCCCCCCCCCCCCCCCCCCCCCCCCCCCCCCCCCCCCCCCCCCCCCCCCCCCCCCCCCCCCCCCCCCCCCCCAATCCATTGTTGGCAGACAATTTATTTAGAAGAGAGGATGCATTTGACACGTGAGAAAGGGCAGAGTTAGAAGTTTGAATACAAATTCGGTCGAAATCAGTATTTTTTGTTCAAATAGCGTATTTGTATTAAGAAGTTTATTAAATATGTACAAATATTAAGTTTAGAATCTAGTTATTAACATTTATCGTATTATAATTCATTTTTTATAAATTAAGATTCTGACTTCGCGTTTAACTATGAGAGTAAATAATGAGGTAAATCTGTAATATGGCCTCCACAATATTCTCATGTTTCATGTAAGTGTTGGAGCAGTCTCAACTCTCAATGCAGAGTACTGAGAATAAGTTGAAAATCGTACAAACAACAAAATGAGCTGTTGATTGTTACAACAATTGGACTTTTGAACGCGTAGAAAATTGTTACATATTCTATCTTTGATCATTCTTTCATAAACACACACTTAATTATGGCCACATATTTTTTTATTGCTTTTTTTTAATTCTTTGAATAATAAATTTTATATAGTTTTAGGGACCTCTAATTGTTTTGATTGACAATTGGGCATGACCATCTGGGCCGATTGAGAACAACGTTAGGCTTTGAATTGTTAGTTCTATATATTTTGTGTAGGGCATGTGTACTAGAACAATTAGTTTGGCAATATATTGATTTTGTAAGTTAATGTAATAAATCCAAAAACATTTGCACAGAAATGTTTCATATCAAGGTTGGATAGGCCAAGTCGGTGTCCCACTACTTTTTATACAATTGACATTTCAATATGGCACTTGTTTAGGGTACATATGAGCAGTGGCGGATTTAGGATTTTAAGGTTGTGGGTGCTCTGAAAGTAGCAGAGTCAAAAATATGAAAAAGACATGTTGATAGTAAGATTTAAACTCAGGCTCAACAACACTAAAAGAGCCTTAAGTACCCACCCAAGAGCCAATGGATCAATTAGATCATTTGTTAATTGGGTGCTCTATGTTAATTTTATATAAATACCTCTTAATTTCTATATAGATATATATATATTCCGAGACGAGGTTCATTGGTGCTCGAGTGCCCGACGAACTCCACGTGGGTCCGCCCTGCGTATGAAGAGATGAGAGCATATCTAGTCTTATAATTATAGGCAATAATTATTGACCCCCCTCCCTCGCCTCTCTCCCCTCTCTCTGCAGTCTCGTTCGCCTCTCTCCTCCCTATTTGACCTCTCTCGCCTCTTTCTTTGCAATACAAATATTATCATACAAATGATAACACAAATACACATGGTAACACATAAATACAATGCATAAGCACTACAAGAAAATTGTGAATTACATGGGGATTTTCCTAGGGATTAGTATGAAAATTTGCAGGAAAATAAGTTTCCTACGGATTTTCATACTAATTCCCAAGAAAATCCCCATGTAATTCACACTTTTCTTGTAGTGAAGACAGCAAATGAATACAAATGCATATATATGAATACACAATAGTCTTTGATTATATATGGATAGAATAGTATTTGTTAATACAACTGTATTTGTCGATACAAATTGTATTTGGATGCAAGTTGTATTCGTTAATAAACTTGATACAATTGATTTGCATCAACAAATTGATACAATAGTCTCTTATACAATTGTATTCATTGATACAAATCAATTGTATTCATGATACAATTATCGATCAGATATACAATTATCAATCTGATATACAAATCAATTGTATCTCTCTCGCCTCCTCTCTCTCCCATATCTCTCTCATCTCTCTCCTCCCTCTTCCAATCTCATCAGTGTCACTCCTGCTTCTATTATGTAGCTACGAATGTAGGTGATTTACAACAATGATCTTGGAGGGGAATTATCTTAAACTTTTGATCAAGATTATCTCGTGGGCAAAACTTCAAATTTTACAATGTTTGTATATGGAGTAAAATTATTAACTTTTGACCTTGAAGATTTGCATACAAAGCAAGCGAAAATACTTAAGTTCAAAACTACTCATTTACAAATCTACTATTGTTACTCAAGATATTTCTTCCGTTATAGTGTTTTCACATCCCCTTTTTAGAAATTTGACATCTCTTCTCATTATTTCGTTGAAGTCTGCAAATCCATAATGACTTCAACATGTTAATGATGTATGATTGGAATTTCAAGAGCATATACATACTATACAAACTTAAGTAATCCTATCTAAGAATTTGCATTTCATAGGTAGACTTTAGTTTATTTTCAAGCCTTTTTTTTCTTCTTTAAAATTTCATCAGGTACATTTAATTTGGAGAATAAGGCTAATATAAATTAAATCCACACCTCCCCTCTAGAACACCGTACTAGTTGTCACATTTTGAGACCCACATTTTTAATAATGTTAATAACTAATATGAGACGGAAAACGTAAACGACTAGCTCCCACAAATGTCACTAGATCATGGTAACTAAAATATATACCATAAGTGTATATTAGAGAACGTAATAACTAATATACACTTATGGTATACTCATAATTTAGATATTACTAGTAAGATTTTAATTATTTTGACGGCAGCCGACTTGGGATGTTTTTCCCCAATAAGGCAATATTGTATCGTTCTGTCTGTCTTACAACTGGAAAGAAATAATTTAAATGAAACTTTGACTTTTTTATATTAAAGTCTCCATTGCTTTCCCTTTCTCAAATTCTGAATTTTCAGTTTTGACTAAAATATAGTCCAAATTCTCCTTATATCAATTTCATTTCATATAAAACTGAATCCAAATCTTATTTTAGATTTTGTTGTCTAAATCTTGTACGACATTTTAAAAGATAAACAATAATGATGATTAAATATTACAAAGTTTAAGATAAGTTTGTTATTCCAATCAACTCATCTAAAGGTCCAAATCGAGAATCAAATCCAATACATCTGTTTTTCAATTTCTATTCTTTGTTATCTCTATTGTACAAATTCCCTTCCTTCAAAGATCAATTTGATAATAGCTTTAATATATATATATATATATATATATATAAGGTTTTACCTAACTAGCTAGCTGTTATTTTAAAGTTATTATGAAGTTTTGATGATTTAACAAATTATGGAATCTAATATGAGATCTGATTGCATGACAGACTGAGAATGAAACTATGTGAAAAGGGCGGTTATAAAAAAGTTGCAACAACCAATGTAACAACTGCATTGGTTGGTGCGCGACTACGGAGAATAAGAACTCTCAGCCAATGAAGTTGCACCGTGTTATCAGTTTATCCTATAATAATCATTGTGACAAACGACATAACCTAGTTTTTGCATTGGAAAGGTTACATAGCAAAAGTCATTTTCTCCGAGAAATTTTTTCTCACTTGCAGAAAGAAACCTGATAGAGTTATCTTCCGTCTTTAGTTGTTAATGTTTGAGAATATAATTTTGTGCTTATTCACGATAAGATCTATTCATGTATATTAAAGGAATCAGATCATCTCAAGTTGTATTCAATGTTTGAATCTTAATTGTACCTAAAGTTAGCTATGTCGTTATCTTGAATTCTATATCGACTTAGTAGTTAATGTAGTAGGCAATAAAGGTATTGTTTGGTTTTACGGGGAAAGGAATTAAGAATTTAATTTCTAGATTGCAAGAGTTTGTAATATGAATTTTGACTCATTTGAAGTTAATGGAATTTTGTTGAAATTCCGTGAGACAGATTGTGATTTTCTCCACCCTAGAGTAAAAGGATTCCAACATAAAATTCTATTTATTTCTCATCTAAATTTTTTACTTTCCGTACTGTTCTTATTGAGTCAAGGAACCTGATCCCTTTTTTGACAATAAACACATATAAGTCATCACTAGCTCTAATGTTTTACGGACATTTTTCAAATGAATGGGAATATTGGTTACAATAAGAAAAATAGTAATACTCTTCATTTATACGTAAATGAAAGAAGAGCGCTTAAAATGATATATAGGCAATATTCTTACTTATTCAACGAAACTTTGCTTCTAATATGAAATTCTTGATATTTTATACAAGAATGACGAAATCAAATCATATGTAAAATAAATATTATTAATTTGTCAAATGCTCAACAAGCCTCTACATTAGCCGTACGCACCAAATAATATTACTCCTTCTGTCCAATTTATGTGACTTACTTTCCTTTTTAGTCAGTTCAAAAAAGAATGACACATTTCTATATTAAATAACAATTTAACTATAAAATATCTATTTTACCCTTAAATAAATGATTTACAGTTACACAAATTTCTATCATTCATTTTGAACCACAAGTTTTAAAAGTCTTCATTTCTTTCTTAAATTCCGTGCTGAGTCAAACTACCACAAATAAAATGAGACGGAAGGAGTAGTAATATTTTGTTTAGTGAAAATTGAATAAATCAGACCAATGAAAACTCAAAACGAATCAAAAGCTACAGTAATATACATCCCCATGTTGTGTATACATCAGAAAAGGTGTTATGATGTCAACTTCAGTGGACTAAATTGTTTATATAGTTGGACTGACAATGAGGTCGGCCGAAATTTGGCTAGTAAGTGAAAAGTAACAAAAATATGGACCAGCACTGTCATATTGGGAAACACAAAAAAAATTTTTGACTTCATGATATATTTTCTCTCAGTTTATTTTTACTTCTTCAAAAATTTACATTAATCTTAAAATATAATAAAATATATTTTTGATTCTGTAACTTCACTTTATTTTCTATTTATGCCCTCTAACTATGAGTGTGAATAAGCAGACATATAGAACAAGTAGACACGTGAGTCCTACGTGGCATAATACACGTAGGACACCACGTATGATGCAAATTGTCATGTAGAATGCCACGTAGGATGTGCATCTATTTGTTCAACTTTATACAAATTTAAGTGTTTACTTATGCACACCCAAAGTTGTAAGACATAAATGGAGCTGAGGCCAAATTAAAGACATAAGATATGTATTATGCCTATTATTTTTATTCCACAAAGATGAAATCACAATCCTTAGTAACTAATATCGAAATAATTAATCTCGAAATAACTTATTATATGATCAAACAAACCCTTACATATTGAGAAGAAACATTTTGACAGTTTCTCGTGAGCCTGCCTGCTTTGCTATAGAGGTTGTTAAGGCACACAAATCAAGAACTGGTTTTGTTAAAAGTGTAAACCATCTCGTGTGCCTGGCTGCTTGCTATACATGTTGTCTACTCAATCGTTGATATTTATTTGGCAATGCTAAATTAGACCATACATCTAATAATCTCGATCATGTAAAATTAGATTTTGACCCTATTTCATATTTCATAAGTTAGCTCATAAAAAAGAAAGTCTTATAAAGAGAGATCACAAATTTCATTAATCATTAATATGACACTTTTTTCATTTTTCAGCACTTCACCTTACGCCCCAAGTGGACAAATTTTATGTCATGACTCATAAGCCTAATTCACACCATCAAAAAGCTATCTCATAAAAAAGATACTCCCTGTTTAAAAAGATTACTCATTTTATTAACTTTCGATGTAAAACTTTTTCATTTTCGAACAAATTAGAATTTTCACATCTAAAGTAGAACAAGTTAAAAGGTTTCATAGTACCTGCATTGATTAAAAACAGGAAGTATTTATGAAATTAAGGTCGTTGGAGAATCTTAAGTAGTCTAAGTCTAGGAAAGCCTAGCTAGCATGATGTAATTGGTAAGATAAGGAGCCATACAAATTCTTACAAGAGGAGCAGAAAAAGGACCACTCACATAAAAGAAGCAGTAAATAATACCCTAAAACTTTGACTTGTATCCTATTATGTCTGTAATATCTCTATCGATCGTACCATTATAGATATTGACGTTTTACCATATCATAATCCAATAAATACTTCTAAATTTGTCCAGTCTAAGTTGTGGGCAACAATGATCAAGGACACTGGGGATCGACATAACCTTTCTCCGTTTCAAAATAAGTGAAGTTTTAAGCTTGGACATATATACCTTAAGAAAATTATTGATCATCTATCTATATCTATACTCCTTTAAAAGCATGAACTCCCTAACTTGAATGTTAAATTACTATAATACCCCCGGCTTAAAACACTCATTTTAGCAAATATGTTGTATTTTTATATTATATTTATTTATTTGTTGTATATCATATTAAAAGCTTACTCCTTTTAATATTGATGGTAGTGACTTTTCCGAAAGGTTGTAACTTTTTGATAGAGTTGTAACTTTTTCGATGAATTATGACATTTTTCTGAAGGATTGTGACTTATCTGATAAGGCACAATAAGCACTTTTTCATACTATATATCATTTGTTGTCCATAAATATGGGGGTTTTCTCACACTTTGAATTTTGTTCGTTTTCTATTCTTCTTCTTAACACAAGGATGATTGTGATAGTAGTTCAATTATGCAATTACAATATTTTATGTGTCTAAATTAAATAGATCAACAAAAATTGATGCAACAAGGAGAATGAAATAACTCAACTTCAAATGAGAAGACTATCTAGATAACTAATATGTACTCATTTTCATAGCCATAAATATATTTTTGCAACAACTTTAACATAACAAGAAGTTCAATGATTTTCTGTTGCACAAACTACAACTTGGTGTTCAAGTTGTGAAAAGTCTCATATTGTTGGAGGAAAATGGATTTGATCAAACACTTGTTTGAAGAGTTCAAATATGTACTCATTTTCATTACAATAAATATATTTTTGCAACAAACTTCTACTTGACAAGAAGTTCCATGATTTTCTGTTGCACAAACTACAACTTGGTGTTCAAGCTGTGAAAAGTCTCAAATTGTTGGAGAAAAAAGATTTGATCAAAAACTTGTTTGAAGTGTCTAAACTAGATTTAATAAGTACTCATCCATTTTCAATTTATTTGTTGTATTTTTATTTATATTCAGTTTAATATGAATGTTCTTTTTTCTTGGTTGTTGCATCTTTAAGACCACAAAGTTAAAAGACATTTTTATATATGATACATATCCTTAAATTAAAAGTCTTCTTTATTAGTTATAATTTCATATCAAATTTAAATTAGAAAAATCTATATCTATCTTTTTTATCTTCTATACTAACTTAAAAGAATGAACTACATAACTTAAATGATAAATTATTATAATACCACCAACTTAAAACACCAAATATAGTATATCTTATATAAAAATATTTTTTATTTATTTATTTATATTATATTATATTATATTATGTTTAAAACATGCACCTTTTCACATTGAAGGGTTGTGACATTTTCAAAGAGTTATAAGTTTTTCGATGAGTTGTGACTTTTTCCAAGGGTTGTGACTTTTCTATAGGGTTGCGACTTTTTCGAAGGGTTGTGACATTTCCAAACAGTTATGACTTTTTCGATGAGTTGTGACCTTTTTGAAGTGTTGTGACTTTTCTAAAGGGTTGTGACACTTTTTTGATAACAATAAGAATTTTTGTATGCACTACCCTTTGTTGCCTATAAAAAGAGGGGTTTCCTCAAATTTTTAAACTATAATTTTTTGAAGTTTTTCATTGTTCTTCTTCTTCTTTGAACATCCAATTTAGTATATCTTCTATAATTTATTTACTTATTTATTTATGTTATATTATATTATATTAAAAGAAGACACCAATTCACATTGAATGGTTACGACTTTTTCAAAGAGTTTTGACTTTTCCTATGAGTTGTGACATTTTCAAATGGTTGTGACTTTTATTATAGAAACAACATGCACATTCTCATACTACCCTTTGTTAACTATATATGAAGGAGATTCTTCACATTTTAAACTACGATTTTTTTAAAAAAAATTATTTTTTTACCCTCCCTAGGAGCTCCCACCCCTTTTTGCTCCCTTGGTGACTCGAACTCGCAACCTTTGGGTTAGAAGTCAGGGGTGCTTACCATCCGAGCAACTCCCTCTCGTCAACTACGATTTTTTTATGTTTTCTATTCTTCTATTCTTAAAAACTCACGTTTGATTTTCAGACGTTGACTATCTCAAAGTTCAATGAAATTTGAACATTCCCTAACATGAATGTTAATTAATATACTACTCAAACTAAAAATATCCAATTTAGTATATCTTTTATATTTTGCATCAATATTTATTTATATTATATTATATTAAAAGTAAGAACTCCAACAATACAATAATAACAAATTAATGCACTATGGGGGAGGGAGGAGAAATTATATTTAAGAGGATGTGTATCTAAAATATTTTAAAAGTGACTAACTTTCAATAGTAATCATAAGAAAGCTTACATCCACTATTTATAGGAACTTATACTTTATCATTCATTTTATAATTGTTTACATAATTTTTTAATTTAATAATATTCGCATTATTATTAATATAATACATGGTTTGATATTCACGTGCAACGCACGTGCGTCAAAACTAGTTTTCAAAAAGTGACATTATTTTTACTTACTCACTCTCGTTACATATGTTGAAAAACATATAATTCTTTAGTAGTGTTTCTGGATTATGTAAATCTATATCACTTATTTTAAAATAAAATGGAAACATAAAAACATCACTAATTACTAGCTTGACTTTGTGACAATGAGAATATGTTGTCACATTGTTAACCATTAATCACTAGATCATGTCATTTTGTCAACAATTGACACCTCCAATCTTTCATCCTTGTGATGATAACAAAAAATCACTTGCCACCATCAACATATATTTTTTAGCTTTAATTAATTTGCAAAACAACAGGATGCAGATAGATGAAATTAATACATATTACATATTAGTACTTGAAGTGTGAAGAAGTGATAGTTTAGTCCAAGTTTATCAAATCAAGAGTGAAATTGGTTGTTTTTTTTAGCTTCCTTACATGCACATTCAATGCATGCCTTGCACTTGCAATGGAGTTAATGTTCTTGTCTCCTGAATAATAAAATTTACAAAATAATGATTGCAATTAAACACTAAAGGGTCACAGCTTGTTGCCCCTGCATGATCAAATGTCCAAATGCTTAAGGTCAGGAATAAGTGATATTGGCAATTTTATTTTTGGTACACAAGTGATATGGGTCATGCCATCACATGAATAAGTGACATTTTCAAGATCAAACTTAAGTTCACCTACAGAAAAAAATACCTTGTTTTAGGCTCCTCTTGGCCACTTAATTAACACATGCCATCACATGCCTCTGAACCTCCATTGTGAATGCAGCACTCACGGACAGTGCTAGTAAAGGCCCAAGGGATATATTCGAACCCCTTTGGCGGTACAAAAAATTACACTATTTATATATGATTAAAAAATTATTTTTATGTATATATATATATATATAGTAGATGTTGAATTTCCTTCGATTTCTTCATGTACTTCTTCATATTTTGAACTCCCTTAGTAAAAAATTTGGCTTCGCCACTGGCAGTGCCTCGGCAAAAGAGACGTGAGTACATATATAAGAAAGGTACTCGAATAGAATGTAAGGCAGACTCGGGTGGCCGAAGTATCCCACGTTCATTGAAATTGCAATCTCTCCGACCCGGGCCACCCAGCCCCTCGTGGGCCTTGCCATAGGCAGGATGTTGACATTACTCAACAATCCCCCTCCCAACACCTGCCTCATGCAAAACGTTGCTCTTGGGAATTGAACCCACGACCTTGGCTCTGATACCACTAGTTAAGATCAAGTGCTTACCATCATGCCAAAAGCTATAGCTGATAGCAAAGACGCACCTTTATTTCTTAACTAAGTCTACCAAGCAAGCGTCATGTTCGATCAAGACTCTGACCCGGGCCACCCAGCCCCTCGTGGGCCTTGCCATAGACAAGATGTTGACATTACTCAACAATGAGTTTCCAATAAGAGAGTCATGATGGGTTACATGTTCAGGTCATTTGAGTACCGAGGACATGTAAGAATTACAATTTACATGCACCACATTAAATGACAAGAGATGTATGCAGTATGCACTCAGATTGCTTTGGGAAGAGAATAATCTTACATGACTCATTTTTTTAGTTGGAGAACAATCACTTAAGAGAAATCTGTAATGAACTCTGAGATAGGTCTCTATTTTGTAAACCTTGAAAAGGAATAACACAAGGACAAACTAAACAAGTCGTATGAAATTTAGCTATAAAACATTAAATTTTGGTTCATCTGCAACTATTAAACCATGAAACAGATCTACCTAGTTCATTTGCATCTTTGCAAATATTCAGGAGGCCAGTGTCATGGATTGATGGACTTGAATATCTATCATTCTACAGCTAACTAGTTCATATCAGTTGCCAAGAATTGTGGGGTTTGGGTCTTTTTCCTTTCCTATATGGATAAATAAAAGTCCAATTTGGAGTAGCCCATTTTTGTTCATAAGCCCAATATTATGGTGCATATGTAAGACTTTCTTTTAGATCTTATTTTCAAGTTTCACAAGAGACTGGTCAGCAGTCATATAGAGAAAAGTGAAAGAGTGCAGATTTTCGCACAAGCCCTAGCAGCTAATTTCAAATCGTGATTCCCGCTTCGTTCCTTGTCTAATTGAGCTGATTTTTGGACAGCTTGTTCCTTTCAACTGATTCTTTAATTGGAAACTAAGAGAGCTGGATTTGGAGTCTTGTAGCTCCAGAGTTTAGCTCGTGAACAGTAGCTGCCGTTAGTGATTTTACTCCTTTTATTTCTCTAGTTTTTGGTGCTATCTTGTAGTTGTGTTGCTCATTGTTTGACACTTTGTTGGTGGCTAGTTTGGAAAACACACTTGTAACTCTTGTTGATTTTAGTAGAGCCTTAGCCTTGTGGTTTTTACTCTTCAACCCGAAGAAGTTTTTCACGTTAATCTTGGTGTCTCATGTGTTGACTTTACTTTGTCTTGTTTCTTTGGTTTATTTGTTTGCTGCTCAAACAGTATTGTTCTTGCATTAGTTTGTCTTCTCTTGGTTCAAATAGAAAGAAAATTTTGGACTTGAGTTTTCTTTCGCTATTGCCTTGTCGTACACATTTATTTGTGATTACCTTTCCTAACAAGAATGAGGTAAGAGTACCACCAGAGAGCAATCACTACACTCTGTCCTAAATTACCTAAATTATTTGATTGAACAAGACAACAATATAAGATAGTAACAGCAACAATAAAATAGTGACATAGAGAATTACATAGTTCAGTCCCATCTCATCGATTTAATGTCTCTAGCGTGATCTTGCATAGGATTTTGGTATCCTTGGTTAGCCAGTTAATCAGATGTAGAGGGTCACTCTCAATTTCTAGTTCCTGATTCCTTTGTTAATGCACCATATGAGTCCAATCTAACAAGGCCATGGTCTCAACAAAGTTGTTAGTCGTCTCAACGCCAAGAGGCATAGCATATGCCACAATGGCCCTTCTGTTCTTATTTCTAATAATTCCTCCACCTCAACTTGGCCCTGGATTGCCTTCTCTAATACCAAACAGATGGTTAAGATAATGGGTAATCTAACTGCTGATGAGAAGATGTTCCTTAGTTTTCTTCTACTAAGTTAGCAGTACAACAAGAACATTTTGAAGGAAGAGACACTCCAAATCTTCCAACATTAGTATCCACAACAACTCTATGTCTCAGAGTCTTTCAAAGAAAGAATGAAATTTTAAAAGGACACTGCTTGTGCCACAACATCTTATCAACCAACAAGGTGTTGTGTTTCTCCCTGATATGGTACGTTCCAAGCAGAGTTAAGAGTGAATCTCTCATCTACTGATGAGGCAGTCCATAAAGGATGATCATTAAAAGTAAGAGAGTTAATTTTAACTCTTTCGATTTGTTGAACAATCTGCATTGGAAGTTGTTGAGAAGAGTCTAGGGGTATTTCAGTTGCCATCAACTATGTAGTACAAACATTTTTTGACATCTCCGTTTGAAAAGATTGTCATAAAGAGCATCTTTTTTCTCACACATGTCTTCAATTTTGAAAATTCATTTAGAAACTTTTCTAATCCAGCAGAGATTAAATCTTTACTGATGGTAATTTAAGTACTTTTCTTCTTTTTGTTTAAGTTGGAATGTGTTCTTGTTGATCATTTTCTATTTTAAATTCAAGACTAGAATGGCATGAAGTATTAGCAAACAATACATCTTTGAAAGGTTTTGAACTTTTGATTGTCAACTTGCTATCAAGTTGATATTTGATTCCCAACGAATTTGCATCCACTTTTGAGCATAAGATTTTGTCAAATTTCAAATATCTAACCATATGATAAAAGTCTTATTGGTTGACATTCCATAATCCCTATCTTCTGGTCAGAATGATTTGAAGGACCAGATAAATTTAATGCTTCCTTCAATTCCATGAGAATATATTCTTGCAGCAAGGCTACAGAACTGTGTAGAAAAAGAGACTGAAGCATTTTATGTTTGAAGCATATTGGCAATGAAAGGTCACACATGACTTGGTGCCAAAATGAATCTGACATTTCTTTTTGGGCTATAAATACAGACCAAATAATCCACAACTCATGACAAGGCATTCAAGAGAAACTAAAATGTTAAGAAGAGAGGCCTTACCTGAAGTGAAGAGTCTTTGTTTATTAGCCAAGGATGACTTGCCTACATACCGCTCCTCCCACAAGGGTATTATTTCTTAATTTCCCTTGTGGGGTTGCTATGCTAGGCAGTTATCCTGGCTATATTGACAGGCGGTTCTTCATCACGTTAGGCCTCTTCTTCTCGTAATCATGCCAAACATCAAACAAAATTTTCATCGTTTTGGGGACTTTCTGCATTTCTTACACAATTAAGTGTAACTTTAGACTAGCAGCAAATGAGAGGTGCAGTGTATGTACTCCTATTCTTATTTTTCCTATATAGGCTCTCTCATATCGACCCCAAAAACACGCATACCATGTGAATTTGTGATCTGTCTTATATAGCACTTCACTTTGATCTCCTTCCTGATGTGGCATTTGCCTAAGTATCAAATGCACCGTTTTTTAAGAAGCTTTCCAACTTGGAACCCTGTAAGTCATCCTTCTCGACCCACCCTCATCTGCATGCCCGTGTCATGTGTCACATGTGCATCCAATCCAAATTGCAGTGTTCACTTGAAAGGTACTTCTGATTATCAGCTGTAGCTCACATTTTCATTTCCACAACACAATCAGTAAATATTGAATGCCACTCTTTTGCTTCCTTACTCTTTAGTCTCTCTCTTTGGAATTGGAATATGGGACAAGGATGTTACCAAAAAGTCTCACTCATAAGGTTCATCCTGCCGCTTACTAACATAAACAGATCAATTCAACCAGGCCGCAATAGTCACATGGTGAAACATTGACATACTAAAAGCCACGGAACTCTTAATACATCTTATAAGAACACCAATCTGTTGTTTATGTACCACACAAGCTAAAAGTGAAGCAAAAATGGAACATACTGTATATCTAATGTACACCATTTATTATTTCATCTTCAAGTCTACAACCTCTAGTGTATATCTACATTTATTACCTAGCTCTTATTCCAAAAACTCGGTTGTGCCAAACTGAATGGAGTATCATGTGAAAAACATCATATTTAGAAGGCTTAATGTGCCAGAGAAAATGTTGTTGCACCTGCTTAACTCTTCCATGCATCTGCTTATATTTCTTATCCGAAATGGACAGAAGTATGTTTTTCAAATTTGGGATATCCTTCTCCTGGACAAATACAGCAAAAGATTCCCAGTTTAGAGTCTCAAAGAGCGGGGGCACATAGTTATCGGATAAGATCACCGGGATACATCCATAGTAAATAGCTTCTACCACTCTAGGAGAGTTGACTTGAGAACCTCTTGCACATATGCAGTATTTGCTGCTCTTCATGTACCGTAAATAGCTTGCCTTAGTTATTCCACCATAAATCCTCATGTCAGGATCTCTGTTTTCCCAGTGCTTCAGTAGTATAGGGCGGAGATAACCATGCATATGTCCAGCAAAGAAAGCAAGTGTACGCCGTTTGGAAGCTGGCTTTCCTCCAAGTTCAGCAAGAGGGTTCGTCCTCAAACGAATGTTCGGTTGTGGTAGAGACACATCTTTACCAAACTGGAAGCCACCTCTCAGGTCAGCATTGCATAAAGATCTTATGCAATTACTCATAATTTCATCTGTCACCGCAGGGGCCTGAAGAAGAAAATCAGGTTATGCTATAGCACTCAAAGCATATTTCAGAATAGGTAAGCCATGACATTTGCATTGATAGAGATTCCAAAATAAGCAAACAACGAATATATTCAAGAAGGATGAGATGCTTCTCTAATATTAATTCAGGATTTAAGATCACACGGAAGGATGGGAGACATACCCAGTCATGACAGGCAACAATAAAATGGTCAGCTCCATCTGTTCTATTCCAGAAACGATACTTTTGCGCGATCATATCAACATAGTTACTTAAAAATTGCATTATATTTGTACGGTTGTGAGAATCAGGCACGTACAATGTCAACTTTAGTAATCGGAAACTTATCGGCAAATAAAATAGGTGAGCCTTTTTGGGGTTCTTAGTGGCAAATCCTTTGTTTTCTTGAAGCAGCTTTATGAACCAGCCCTCTGAAGCATATATTCCATCGAGAGGTCCGGAATGGAATATGGGTCTTTCCCCTTCAGCATAGATGTAAACCTTGAGAGTCTTCTCCATCAATTCATAACTCCTGCATTTTGTATACATTTGATAGTTGAATCAGCTTCAAGCATTGATACTTTGTTATGTTTCTTTCCCTTTATTTCTCATTTCTTAATTTTTCGGGTGTATGGTAGTGTGAGCATCCTAACAAGCAAGCAAATGTATTCAAACTTTTGTGCATTTGAAACTCAGGGACAACGAGCTCCAAAACACCAAATAAAAACAGATCAAAAGAGCCATGTTTAAGGAGAAGGATAATCTCAATGAATCACACATTCTACAGGAAGTCACACATCATATAGTTGATCAATAGAACTACGATGATTGGAATGAAGATCATATACAGGTAAATTGTCTCAATACACACAAATGGTTTCAATGGATCGGGAAAAGGAAAAAGTGATACTTTGGTATTTCTATATGGTTGACAGAATAAGAAGAAAATTATAGGATTATTACCATATTAACACCTCAAAACCTAGTAATATTACTCAAGAAGTTTCAAAATCTTCTTCACAGATGTGTCATCCATGGCTTGATATAGTACTAATAGTGTAACCAACTCTTAGAAGGACATGAAACAAATAGAAGGTCCAAGCTCTTAAAAGATAAATCTTACTATCAATCCTGATAATTTACAGGTTAATACCTCAACTACGATACTTCCATAGCAATTATACAATACAGGTTATTCAATTGGTGAGTAGAGGAATCTATTTCAATAGTTTAACTGCATAAAGCTTGCACTTTCATGATGTAACGCGGAAAGATAATTGTTTTCAATAGTGTGCAACTTCCAGAAAAGTCATTGGATTACAACACAGTTCTTGGATAAGAACGAAATATCATATCAACATGAACAAAATCCACAACTATGGAGTTGCTAACCTTTTAAACATGGACAGATTTCTAAATAGAGGGGCATATAATCCAGGCTCACTCTTTAAGAGAGGCGCATTCTCGATTAGAAATTTTGCACGTAATAGTTCTTGATCTACAACCGAGGACCATCGTGGTTTCTATGAAAAAGTAAGTTCAATCAGGGACAAGAGAAAGTGCAAAGCTGTATAAATGAACTAATGAAATCATTCCCCTTGATAAAACTGAACTGAAGCCCCGACATACCATTGAACAAAATGAAGTTTGACTTTCTTGCAGCATATAATTCATTTGAGATATTGATGCCACACTTTTTCTTGCTCGGTCAGACCTTTCAATCACAGCAGGAATATTCCTCAGGCAAGAATGATCTGTTGATTGGTTTTGGATGGAAGATGTCAAAGGAGAGATAACCATTGCCAAAGGTGCAGCAGTTGTGATTATAGGATTGTCGTCTATCGTTTCATTTCTTGCCACTCTGTGAGCTATGTCGTCTTTATCAGGCCTATCTAGTACAAAATTATTTTCAGATGTTGGCATAACAAATTCAGAACCAAAAGCAACCTGCAGTGGAAATTTGTCTTCAATTTCAGTATCTTCAATCATGGTAGCATTTGAGTCTTCAACGGTTGCATCATTTGTCTTTGACAGCTCAGTTTTGGCTGTTCCTTCATGAACAACATTTGAGGCAGTAGTGTTCAAACCACTAGCAAACGTCAGGTTTCCCGATATATTAGAATTACCAGATAACTCTCCAGATTGAAAGCTGCCTAAAAATGCTACTTGACCTTTGCTGGAAGAAAATAATGAGGGGACAACATCTATGTTTGGAAATCCGAAATATTGAATGATCAAAACCATAACAAAAACGGATGCCACTAGCCATAGCAGTCTTTTAGTCCCCAAGAAACTTGCATATCGAACTTCAGTTCCCATGTTCAAGCAAATCACTCAATTCCCTGGACAATTTTGCAATTCCAAATTTAGCATCCAACATAGCACTCCTCTTAATTTTTAAGATTCACTCATTCTTGAATGATACTCTCTCTATTTCAATTTGTTACCTCTTTAGAATGCTTTTTTCCACAACTATTTAATTTTAACTTATACACTCTACACATCTTTAGCTTAAAAGACCACATAATTCAAATGTCTTCTTTATTTTCTCAAATTCCGTATTAAGTCAAACAAATTGGAACGGAGGGATTACTTGAGGAGTGATGGTAATTTTGCAGTAGAAGAACTTTGATTCAAAATTCAATCAGAACTCTGCAGCAATATTTAAATTTTCTTATAACATTAAACAAACACTAAATAATCAACTACCAAGAAAAGAAAGGAGGGATTTTGCTACTGAAGAGAGTTGATCAAAAGTAAGGGAAACACAACAATTGTTGTTTCTTTCTAATTTCTGGCATCAAGTACAGTAGAACTAAAATATAGGCACACACATGAAAAGGCCAAATCCAGAGACACCATACAATTGAGAGGTAGTGAAGAAGGAAAAGCAAGAAAGTGAAAAGAAAAAGGAAGACATCTTACAGAATTCATCAGCTTCAGCGTTGGCTACATAGTAGAAAATGTGAGTAAAAAAAGTGGTATCAACGTAGCAGTTTTTTGTCTTTAAAATTTAGGTTGAGGGTATTTTAGCCATTGACCTATTAATATATACAGTATTTTGAATTGGACGTAGTACTTTAGGGCATGAGCCTATAACAGGGCGGGCCCACCCCTTCGCAGGAAAATTACAATGTAAAATTTTGGTTTACAACTATATATATATAAATATTGACACATTTTGACATAAGTGTAAGATTTAATCTAATGATTAAGGGATTGCAAAAGCTCCTTAAGGTTGTGTGTTAAAACCCTATTGGCCTCATCCACTGCAACTATATCATCTTGACAGCATGATAAGTTGGACAAAGAATAAACTGTTTTTGTTAAGAAATGTAAAGAGGAACAGAAAATGGGTCATTATGATGACCAAAAGTCTAGAAGACAAAATGAATTATTTTGCAAATTGCTTTGGCCACTGTTATAAGGTGAATGATTGAGTACTGAATTCCCAAAAAGTCGGCAATCATTTTCCATCACTCTGTATGATCACCAAAGTTCACCTAAAGATATTTTGCATAAATCAATAATTATACTGCAACCCATGTTCTATTGGTGAAGTAGCTAACATGTGACTAGAAGGTCACGGGTTCAAGCCTTGAAATAGCCTCTGGAGAAATGCAAGGTAAAGTTGCGTACACTAGGCCCTTGTGATCGCGGATCCTGCACATACCGGGAGCTTTAGTGCACTGGGTTGCCGCTTTGGTCTGCCAAATGTTTCTAGTATAGTACAGCAACACTAGTAAAGCACAAAGTTTTAGTATAGTTTTGTCCAAATAAGAGAAGAAACAAGTAGAGATGCTAGAAAAAGAAAGAACAAATTATATCTTCTCAAGTCTATGTACAGGAAATAATCAGATACATTGATGCAACTTATTACATATTTCTCAAACGATTGCTGCACTAATTAAACATCTAAAACTCTGAAACTATCTAAATGTGTACATTTGTCACTTAGTTCTTACTCCAAAAACTCTGTTGTGCCATATCGAATGGAGAATCATGTTAAAAATATCGTACTTTACGGGCTTGACGTGCCAAAGGAAATGCTGCTGCACCAACTTAACCCTCCGCTGCATCTCACGATATCTCCTATCAGGGATCGATACGAGTATGTCTTTCAGTTTTGGAATGTCCTTTTCTGGAACAAAAATAGCAAAAGCCTCCCAGTTCAAAGTCTCGAAAAATGGGGGTATGAAATTGTCAGATATTATCACTGGGACACACTCGTAGAAAATGGCTTCCACCACTCGAGGACTATTGACTTCATAACCTTTTGCACATATGCAGTATTTGCTACTCTTCATGTATTGGACATAGCTTACTTTACTAATCTTGCCGAAAATCTTCATGTCAGGATCTTTGTTTTCCCAGTTGTTCAATAGGATAGGACGAAGGTAACCATGCATGTTGCCAGCAAAGAAAGCAAGAGTTCGTCTCTTAGAAAGACGTTTTCCCCCAATTTCTCTAAGGGGATTCTTTTCTGCACGTATATATGTTTCTGGAAGCGATACATCTTTACCGAATTGGAAGCCTTCTTTAATGTCAGCATTGCACAATGCTCTTATGCAATTAGCCATGATTCTTTTTGTTTCTGCAGGGGCCTGAGGAAACAAATCTCCGCTTCAGTATACGACAGAAATTCATATATCTTAACTATAAAAAGAATGTAGATATATCTTTTACACCGAAATTATAAGATGAGCTTGCATGTACACATGCAGAAAAATAAGCCTCAATGCGGAAAAATGGTGCACACAGCAAAGCATTCCATTAAATAGGAAAACAAAAGATCTTGACTGATGGATAAAATAAAATCTATGAGAATCAAATTGGATGTTGTAATACCGTTTAGGAACTCCGGTTAATGGAAGAATCCAAAACTTACCCAATCATGGCAGGCAACAAGAAAATGGTCAGCTCCAGCAGTCCTGTTCCAAAAATTATGTCTTTGGATAATGATGTCGAGATAATCACTTAAATATCGAACTAAGTTCCTACGACTGTGAGAATCAGGGACATATAAGGTCTCCTCTAGCATACGGGAGCTGAACGGCAGATAAAACAAGTGAGCCTTTTTGGGGTTCTTGGTAACAAATTTCTTGTTTCTTTTAAGGAGCTTCATAAACCAACCCTCAGAAGCATATATTCCTTTAAGCACTGGCGTATGGAATACTGGTCTTGCACCTTCTGTATAAATGTAAACTTTGAGAATCTGCTCCATCAATTCATAGCTCCTACACTTACATGATGTATGTCAGATCAGAAAAATTCACCTCAACCATATTAAAAGACAAAGTAAATGTAAAGCCACAAATGCCACCAATTACAATGAGATAACTAACAGAAAATCTCATGTATCTCAAACTAAAAAACTTAAGGTAGGAGACTGAGGTCTGTGTTCCCCACCTGTCGTTGGGTGCTCCATTTGTAAGGAACTGTATAAAGTATGCAAGAAAGCATCTTCCTATTATGACTATTTACCGAAATTCAGTATATGCAACAGACGACTGGCTCATAGCAAGCAAGAAATTCACTGGATTCACCAAGAAAGGTGTTCATTATGATTGAAACTAAAATATCGAAATATAGCAGCTCCCACAAAGCATAACTATTGTTTGATGAGTAACGAAGCACAAATGTCTAATCTAATTCAGTACTACCGAATACACCTCCAATGTCAGAAAACATCCAGATTACACAAGGGGTGGATTCATCATATGCATCACCATATTCTATTACCTCATAAACATTGACAAATTTCTATACAAAGGAGCATATAAGCCAGGTTCATTTCCTGCTAGAGGAGAATTCTCAATGACACTTTTTGCATGTAGTAGTTCTTGATCTACATCTGAGGACCACCGTGGTTTCTACAGAAAAGATCAAAAGAACATAACTATAATATCTAAGAATTCATTCGCCAATTACACGAGTCATATCCGACTAGGAGAGTACCAAAGTAACATGTATACATACCATCGAACGAAATGATGTGCGAGTTTCTTGCTGCATAACATTCATTTCAGCTATTGATACAACACTATCTATTGGCTTGTTAGACTCCTTCATTTCAGGAAATTTATGACTGGCTGTAGGAGCATGGTCAGTGCGTTTTTGCACAGGTAAGTTATCACTTTCAAGTAGATGGCCTGTATTTCCTTCTTTTTCAGATATGTTCTGGTAGGAAGATATCAAAGGAGCTTCTTTCTTTGCATCAAGATTGACCTGTGGTGTTACAACCAATGGTGGTGGTGCAATAGACAATGCTGTGGGACTTATCTCCAACAACTTAGCTTCCGTCGGCGCTGGAGAAATACTGCCTCCCCCATCAGTATCAACCACACGCAATAAAGAACTTTCAGATGTACTATTTGAAGCTTGTAAATCATCTTCAGAGTCGGCAGCCTTATCTGGAGGTAAGCTACTATTTCTTCCTAAACTTTCCACATTTGACTTGTTGTCCAGTTTTGAATCCTTAAAAGGGGATTCATCCTCAGGGTCAACGTCCTCAGTTAAGGTATCACCAGAACGTTCATTCATTGGAGGCATAGAACCATCCTCTACCTCTTCATCATTTGCATCAGAGAGCTTAGTTTCATTAATAAGATTTGTGTTAGTAGCATTCACAACGCTACCATGTTTCAAGTTGTCTGACCTACTGAAGTTGCCAGATTGATCTACTCTTTGCGAGCTGCTTATTTGACCCCCATTGGCAGTAAACAAAGAAGACAGGGCATAACCATATGGAAAACCAAAATACTGAATCATCAAAGCAAGGCCAAAAACCACGCCCAATAGACTTACTAGTCGTCTAGTCTCAAACAGATTATGATATCGAATTATAGAGCCCATGTTCAAGCAGCACCCTGAGTAAAGAAAGCACAACACTGTCCCTGGATAATTTTCAAATCCCAAATTCAGTATTGCCACATAGTATTTTTCTATCTATTTCACAATAACTCAGTACTTGAGTAACACAATAAAACAGCACGAGTAAACAACAACATACCCCGTGTAATCCGACAATTGGGGTCTAGGGAGGGCAGGGTCAACCGAGGCAAAACCAAACTTTTAACCTTATGGGTTCTGAAATTTACAACTACGATTTCAAGTGTCAATAAATGGGTTCTAAACTTAATATTTGTCCATATTTAATAAACTTCTTAATACAAATACAGTACTATTTGAACAAAAGTTTCTAGGCTTCTAGCTCTTCCCCTGGTAGGGTGTACCCAGAGCTTACCCCTACCTATCTTTGTGGAGTAGAGAAGTTGTTTCCAATAAACCCTTAGCTCAAAAGAGAAATTAATGGAACAGGTAGCGAAACCCATAACAACAAAATAGCAAGATACAAAACACATGAAGTAACAAATAATACTAACACTGTAATACACATTGAAAAATAAGGAATTGCTTGATTACGAAAATAATAATACTACTAATAAGGGGAAGAAGAGAGGAGGCTAGCTACCTGGCCTCTACCAGGTAAAGTGCGACAACACTCAGCTACCTATTAAAGAAAATCAGGTCAAACTCCGTCCCTTAGCCTAGTCGCTGACCCAACTCCGTACCTTCAAACAGTTGTACCTCCTTAATCAAGAAGGATTATATTCTCAACTTGAACTAATTCTCAAGCTCATCAAGAACCAAAAGCAGAATCATAATTTTCACTTTTGTCACTTAATAAATCAACCATAAAAACACAAGCTTTTTAGAAATACAATTATTGTTGAAGTCAATAACAAACAAAACAGAAACAGTAAACACCAAAAAGATAATAGCTTTCATCCCAAATCACCAAAGGCAACTAAAATTAATCCTCAAATATACTGTTAGCTTCAATTACCAGATCAAAAGTGGACAAGGAACCTCTTCAAGGCCACGTTTGGCTACTCAGTTAACTCAAAAAAAGGATTTTAAAAAATCCAACATATTCATCATCTAGTTGGAAAAGTTGGTTTTGAATTGAGTTGACTAATTCTAACATTAGACACCCAAATGAGACCTAATAAAAATATACCTTATATTTTAGTCAATAAATACATATAAGTAAAAGAAGATTCTTTTAGTACCTCTACAAGATTTGAAATCATATGGGGGTATCTGTTCAACTTTGCTTTTGTATTTTTCCTCTTCTTTTTTTCTTTTCTTTATTGCAGTAATGACAGCAGTAAAGTGGAAAAAGAAAAAGGAAGCATATGAGTAAGCTTTGATTAATGAATCTAAATTTTAGTTCGGACAAATACCGCGACATTGGCTTTTTAAGTAAACATGAGTACTAAGCTTTGTTTAATTTATGTGTCATAATTAAAATTTTAAATATATAAATTTTATTATAACACATAGATTGAGATTGAGGGATTAACAATAAGAAACATATTGTGATGAGAGTGGCTTGTGGGTCTCTGCTTTTTACTATATATGTACATCAAATAATGCATTATTTTGATACTTATGGTAGTTATTAGTACTACTTGTTATTATTAAGAAGGCATATAGTCAATATCAATCGTTACTATATAAATATGCTGACCTCTTCTTTTGAAGTAGTATATGATTTTGATTGGTAAACAATAAGAGGTTGTTTGGTACAAAAAAAAAAATCTATAAATTTTTTTATATTTGATTCGTCAAATGTTTTCTTTAAAAAATAAATTTCTTGAAAATGAGAAAAATATGTTCTTTAATGAAAATAAGGAAAACAGACTCTATTAGTGAGCAGTGGCAATCCACATTAATAGAGCAGTGGAAAATAAGTTCTTTAATATAAATAAGTTTTTACTTATATATCAAACATCAGAAAATAAATAAAAGTTCATTTATTTTAGAAAAAAAAAAAATCCTTCGTAACAAAACACCTTAAATGTTATTTATTGTTCATTATTTTAGGTAGACTAAAATCTCGCCATCAACTCACGCAACGGTCAGTTTACATTTATTTAACAATGAAGCAAGTGCAGGTGATATGAAATCATATCCTTCTGTCCTTAATTACTTGTCCATTTTTGTTTAGTTGTCCCTAATTACTTATCTATTTTGACAAATCGAAAGAACAATTTTTTTTTATCTATTATACCCTCAATTAATTACTTTGAAAAAGATAGAATTTCTTGAAAAATTTAAATTTTTAATTCATCCACTTCATATTAATAAGGGTAAAATGATAAATTCACTATATCAATAACTATTTTTTTAATAGGTATGTCAATTCAAAAGTGCACAAATAATTAGGGACAAAGGGAGTACAGTGTCAAGTCTGCATGTTTTGGTAAAAATTGAGTTATCATATTAAAAGAAAAAATATCTATATTTTTATATTCCGTACCATATTGATAATATACAATGATTTTTTTTTTATATATATATACTTGGAATTTTATCTTTTGTCTAACAACCATTAAATTTTGAGGGCACCTTCGTGAAGGGGAAAGAAACAAATAAAGTGAGGTTGGAGCGGTGGAGTGTTAACATCCAATTATATGTCATGCAAATCTAACACCTAACTCATAGTTTTCTGTGATTGCCAGTGCCAGCAACTACAATTTATTTGTGTATCATGCATTGGTCTTTTTGTCAATCTGAAATTTCACCCCAAAACCAGCATTATATTCCAGGGGAAACACTATATATATACGAAAATAAAATCATATTTACTTAATTATAATAGTTACCTTCAAAGGCGGACCCATCCCTCTAGATAAGGATACACGTGTATCCGATAACTTCGATATAATTAACAGTGCATTCATGAAAAGTAGAAGAGTAAAAATGTCATTGTATTGTTGGTACAAACTAAAGAATCCACCCGCAAGACCTGGGTTCAATGGCGGAGCCACCTTACAGTTAGGGGTTAATCCAAACCCCCTTCGGCAGAAAATTATATTATTTGTACATGGTTAAAATAATTGTTTAAGTATATATAGTAGATGTCGAACCTCCTTCGGCTACTTCGTGTATCTATTTTTTTAGATTTTGAACCCCCTTCTTGAAAATCTTGGCTCTGCCATTGCCTGGGTTCGAATCGAGCTAGAGTGTTACTTTACTTTTTAATTTTAAGTTTATCTTAGAGCTCATATATGAGCTAAGATAATATTGATGCACCCAAAGTCTTCAAATCATGGTTCACCTATTCCCCTCCGTCTCAAAAATGAATAATTTACTTTTTTTCGATTTGTTTTAAAAAGAATGATTCTTTTCCTTTATTAATAACATTTAAATTTCAACTTTTCATGTGACATGTTTCAATTTTTTTTAAAAAAATCATTTTTTGTTCCACCCCTACCCCATTGCCCACCCCCCTCCACGCCACCCCCATAAAAAATTTAAAATTGTTCTTGAAAAATATTTCAAATTTTTAAAAAGAAAAACATTGTTTATGCCACCCCTACACCCCCCCTCCCCACGACCCCATCAAAAATAAAATTAAAAAAATCTCGATTAGATCTCAGGGTCAGATTTTGGAACGGTTATCCGGATCTTGTCCTAGTTTGGGTGTCGGAGTCGAATCCTAGATCAATTATATGTGTTGATTTTTGGTTCAGAAATTATTTTTCTAAAGAGTATTTTTTTAGTCTCAAGCCATAAATAAAAGATATTTTTTGTAAAATATTTTTCATTCATCAATCAATCATTAAAAAGTATTTTCCAGAAAATATTTTCTACTCCCCAACCAAATATGAGAAAATAAGTTAGAAATATTTTCTAGAAAAACATTTTTTATGGAAAACATTTTCCTTCGTACCAAGCACACCCTACATTAGATAAACAATTGCTACGCCTTAGGGTTTAGTAAATATGAAAAAATAAATACTTACATATTTTTTTAATAAAAGGGCTTAAATAGTTATACGGTATGATTTTCTCTATATTTAAATTCTCTGATAACCATGAAAGAAACCATTTTGATAATTCCAATATGATTAACACATGTTCAATCATTTTATCTAACTCATGTTCATCTATATAAGAACACTTGACATCAAGTAGTAGAGCTTTAATTGTTAGTCTAAATATCAATTTGCTTGATGGTATTAACATGGATCCGGAGTTAAAAGGGTCTCTTTTTCTCAAAATGCATAAAGGGCACTCAATTTTTTATTTAACCAAAAAGAGCTCGGCCTTGAGTGATATATATTGTGATTCAACCGTTTGACTGTGTCTATCTTTTACATTTTAATGAGCGATTTGATTAACCGCATAAGGAAAATTAATAGCCATCATAACTAATGTACAATGTGTTGGGTTTTAAAGGTGTGAACAAGAAATGAAGCGTTGTGACTCTCCTGAAGAGTTGTGACTATGCCGAAGGGTTGTGTCCTTTCTAAAGGGTTGTGACCGTTTGAAAGGTTATGCCTTTTCCAAAGTGTTGTGACCTTTCTGAAAGGTTGTCTTCTTTCCAAAGGGTTGTGACCTTTACCCTTTGTTGGCTATAAATAGAGAGGTTTTCTCTCATTTTTCTGCATCGAATTCTTCCCTTCTTTTGCATACATTTCTTACAAAACAAAATCGATCGATCGTGTCTGTGTGTGTGATTCGTTGTTGTCATTTTGAGTTCGTTGAAATTATCGAAGTTTGAGGTACCGCTACTTCTTTAATGGTTAATCCGTTTTATCTTGGGAGGAATTAATCTGCAACCTCGGGTACTTGAGGGGATTAAATTTCTTAAGGACACACAGTGGGTTCTGTGGACTTGGATAGGTCTTTGCGTTTTTCTTTTCATCTTTTATTATTTCTGGTTTGCTAATCTGAATACAGGAGATAACAAGCTTAAGAAATATATTGATGGTATTTTCTGTGGTAAGGAAATTACTTCTATTTTCTGTGTTCTTTTTATTGGGGAAAGAACAAGATGAAAAAGAGAATTATTTTATCATATGATAAAAGAGATTTGAGATGTATTAGTACTACTTTAATATGTTCGAGTATATTTTTTGTAGTAAGTTTTCCTTGGATGGGTAAGATTATTATTATTTTCTTCCCAAGTGCATTCAAGCATCGCACCCCTTCAGTTTTCTTTTCAATGAGAAAAGTTATCTTGTGCATAAAGGCTAAGATGTGCACTTTAATTATTTTTCCTATATTCTTGGTTTTATATAACTATGAGAAGAAGTAAATGAACAATTGTTGTCTCCTAACAATATTTGAACATGAGTTTAGTTTCTCGTTGAAATTCAATGTCTTCTGAGGAAAATTGGAATATGATAGAAACTGGAAAAGAAGGAAAAAATTAGCAAGAAAAGTGACTTGCATGGAATAAAAAAAGTTAGCAAGAAAAGTGACTTGCATGGAATCATTGCTGACAAATAGAATGTGATTCAATGGGGGTAATAATCAGGTTTTATCTTTATTTCCCTCGATTTTTTTTTTTTCTATCATTTATAAGTTATGAGATTTATTTCATAAATGTTAGGATAGATGATCATTATGTGATGATCTCAGAATATATCTTTATTAATATTAATATGTATTCTGTTTAGAGAAAAAAAAACTTTTGCAGTTTTCTACTCCATGTGAAATTTGATTGTGTTTGACTTTTGGAGACTAAAATCCTCTGGATTTTATTTTGGTTCTTTGGTTTGAAGAATATAAGAACTTCACGAACAAATCAGACTGTGCATTGGTTTGAAGAATATAGAAACTTCACCAATTTGTTAAATACTCAGCTTGAATGAATATTCTGACTTGAAGAGTACAAAATCTTCGTCAGGAATATTAAGGCTAAATGATTTGAAAAAGATAAAATCCTCATCGTTAGCTAGAAACAGTGTTGTATTTGAGGTTTTTGGAGATTAAAACC
>NW_006239228.1:532682-537272 GCF_000226075.1 Solanum tuberosum
GGAACATGGCCTAATCTATAATGCCATATTAGGTCTGTAGTATTAGCATGAGACATAGAAGGATCAATAACAGAATTAGCATGAGACATGTGAGAATTGGAAGCTGAAATACTGTTTTTATTATCATCAAATGATTTTGTTACATCAGAGATACAGGAATGAAGATGAGAACTATATAGACAACTGTCTTTATTTTCAATAGAGAAACAAGAAACAGAAGAGTTCCTCTTTTGGACACAGTGAGAGCAAAGGAGATACAATCCATCATGCATTCTACCAATCTCCAGAGGCCTCCTCAGTGAAGGGGCCTGCAGTAGACATGAAGAATTAGTAAAGATTGCAGTACATTGGAGGTGATCTGTCAAAGCACTGATAGAGATCAGATTATATTGGAAGGTAGGTATGAAAAGGACATTGGATAAAGTGATCCCAGAGGTCAGTGTTGTCTCTCCAATTTGTGTTACCTTAACTTTATATCCATTAGGTAGACTTACAAGTATAGGATATGGTATTGTGATGAGTTTGGACAGGTGATTCTTATTAAAGGTAATGTGGTGTGTGGCTCCAGAATCTAATATCCACAAGTCAGTTTTTGCTTTGAAACAACCACATGAAAGTTTGCCACAATCAATAGAAGAGTTACAAGCAATTATACCTGCAAAGTTAGCAGCTCCATTAACAGTGAATGGATCCTTCATGTTTCCTCCTTGGAAGGCTTTTAACATGTTGATCAAGTGATTGTACTGTTCTGTCGACAAGGTGTTGAGATGTCCATTTGGAGAAGGAAGATCATCTCTCTCACTCGAACAAGAGGGCTCTCCATGAACATTTGCTGCAGTACCTTTTCCTTTATACCCTCTGTAATTGGAATTGAAATTGGAGTTATTGGGATTGAATGGATTTTTCTGAGTATTGTTGTTGTTAGGTCCTAGGCTAGAAGATGGCTTATCAGGATAACCATGCAACTTGTAACATTTGTCTTTCGTATGGCCCAACCTCTTACAATGATCACAAAAAGGTCTTGTTCCTCTTCCCCCAGTGTTCTGCGTGTAGTTAGTGTGGAAGCCTCGTCCACCTGAGTGTCCTCCAGTATGTCGCGACTGTCCAGTTGAGGAGCTTGCACACATAGAGGGTGAATCTGCAAAAAGTTGATTGTTAGGCTTAAACTCTCTTTGCTTCTCCTCCTGAATTAAGAGAGCAAATGCCTGGCCCATAGAAGGCAATGGTTTCATCATGAGGATACTGCCACGAATGATAGTGTATGCTTCATTGAGGCCCATAAGAAACTGGATTAGTCGTCTATCCTGTTCTGCCTTATGCATAGTGTCCTTGGCACCACAAGTACACAAACAGCTGCACTGATTTTTCACACATAAATTGCTGAGTTCCTCCCAAAGTTTCTTCATCTTGGTATAGTAGGAAGTGATATCTAGAGATCCCTGACTTAGATCGTTAATCTCCTTTTGGATCTGATATAACTTGGCACCATTAGTTTGATCATATCGATCCTTTAGCTCACTCCATAATTCCAGTGAATCAAACACGTACTCGACACTATCAGCAATGTGTTTGCTTAGGGAATTGAGGATCCATGAAGTAACCATGGCATCACATCGTTCCCATTGGCGATAATTGGGAGAAGTCGATAATGGTTTCAAGCACTCTCCGTTGATGAAGCCCAACTTGTTCTTCACTGACAGCGAACGGAGAACACCTCTCTTCCATGAACTAAAACCAACTCCATCGAAGGGAACAGGGACCAACACCGCACCTGCACTATCAGAAGGATGAATATACAATTGACTTCCTACATCAATGGGAGTCGGAACAGAGGATTCAACAGCTGGATTGACAACTTCAACCATTATGAGAATTGAATAGATCGAAACACAGAGATATGAGATCGAGAGAAATCGAATCGATAGAATCGTGAATCGTGAAGGGAAAAACAGAGAAAACACAAAGGAAAGAGAGAAGAATGAAATTGAGGAAGAGAAATGCCGTCAAGGCTTTGATACCATGTTAAATCTCGCTATTCGAGCTCGAGAATCACCATTAATGGTGAATGAGAAGCTACTGCAACAATGCCAAGAGAGAACGACTTTGGATTCTTATTTATGAAAAAGTAGTTTTGGAATGAATACAAGCTATCTATTTATACACATTCTAACTCTAACTAACTATGGTTAAATAGCTAACTAACTATTGTAACTAACACTCACAGTAATATAACAAACTATATACAATACGTAATTCTTAGATCTTAATAGTTTGAAATCCAGTTTGCTGTTGCAGCTATTCCTCCACAAACCCCTCGTAATCTTAAAGGGTATATCTCTGAGTTAACAATCCATGGAACGGTACCCATTCCCGGAGAGAAGAAAAGGATGTATAACACTAGCCCGAGTAGGGCTAGCCATCCATATCTACTAGGGCATCCTCTTGTGTACCATAAACTATCTTGATCATGACAAGCATCCTTAATAGTATCATTAGACATGAGACATGCCCCAGGCAGCAACTACAAAAAGAAAAAATTAAACAAACTTGTGTTAAGTTTACACTGTATAGAATATCAAGATTTTTAGCATAGAAAATATTCATGTTTCACTTGACACGCTCCTTAAAAAGTAATTAATAAATTGATAAGCTTATTATATCACCCTTTATGTTCCTTGTGTTCGAAAATGAATAGTACTTAATTATAATGATAAAACAGGTATAAAAAGATTAATTATTTCTGGATTTTCCAAACTGGACAAATAAAAGTGAATGTATATTTTTAGTACAGTGGACAAAGTAAAACTGGACGGAGGAAGTAGCATATTAGGGTTCATTATTACCTTATTTTGAGGTGAAGCACAGAAGCCACAACTAGGAGAAGCTTTAAGACACCTAGTACAATCCCAAGAACTAGCAGAAGCAGCATCATGGTAAGCAGGACAAGTGAAATTTGCTGCAAAGTGAGATGTCTCCGCCATACTAACTGCTGGTGAAGTTGAGGTAGCCTCATAGAACACTGCTGATAGAAACCCCAGAGAAATCACAACACCACACAAGCTTATTATAAGAATCTTCTTCCTTCCAGTCCTGTCTATAAAATATATGCTCACAATCGAGCCAAAAGCGTTTAGCCCCGCTGTAACAAGTGATAGAAGGAGAGCTGTCCAATTCGAGGCAATTCCTGTTGGGTTTTAAAGGTGTGAATAGGAAATGAAGGGTTGTGACTCTCCTGAAGAGTTGTGACTATGCCGAAGGGTTGTGAACTTTATGAAAGGTTGTGTCCTTTCTAAAGGGTTGTGACTGTTTGAAAGGTTATGCCTTTTCCAAAGTGTTGTGACCTTTCTGAAAGGTTGTCTTCTTTCTGAAATGTTGTCTTCTTTCCAAAGGGTTGTGACCTTTACCCTTTGTTGGCTATAAATAGAGATGTTTTCTCTCATTTTTCTGCATCGAATTCTTCCCTTCTTTTGCATACATTTCTTACAAAACAAAATCGATCGATCGTGTCTGTGTGTGTGATTCGTTGTTGTCATTTTGAGTTCGTTGAAATTATTGAAGTTTGAGGTACCGCTACTTCTTTAATGGTTAATCCGTTTTATCTTGGGAGGAATTAATCTGCAACCTCGGGTACTTGAGGGGATTAAATTTCTTAAGGACACACAGTGGGTTCTGTGGACTCGGATAGTTTTTTGCGCTTTTCTTTTCATCTTTTATTATTTCTGGTTTGCTAATCTGAATACAGGAGATAACACAATGTTTTGTTCGTGAAATTAAATATCATATATATTACTACAAGTTGGAATAAGGCGATGTATTTTTTAAACCAAGGGTTTACAAGTTGGTATAAGAAGCGCAACCTTGATGTGCATATTAGTAAACCAAGAAGTGTTCATAATCAATCAAAACGAAATTGTCACGACCCAAACCATCGTGATTGACACCTACATTAACACTCTGTTGGGAGAACCACTACTACAACCCAAACCAAGAACCTAAAGCAATACTAAGGCATTTAAGTCAAATACTAAGGAAAGGAAAATAGAGTTCTCATAAACTCTAACAAAAGTCTAACAATAATAAACTAACAATGCGGAAGAATAACCTAGAACCCGAAAGTCAATGTACCAAAACATTCTAACAATGAACCAAGTCTAAATAAGAAAGGGATACAACCCCAAACTAATGAACTAATCGATCAACTAGCTAAAACAAATGTCTAAGTCCAGAATGGTGGACATAGACGAAAGAGAATCCCATGGCAGCCCGGAAGAATTGGCTCACCCTTGAATTCGAAGCGACGATCACTGATCTTCTAAGCGACGTCTGCCAAAAGCCGCTTGAAGATGCCCTGTACTCAACAAAAATAAGAGCAAGTGCAGTATCAGTACACAAACACAGTGTATTAGTAGGATCACACAGCTATCCTACTACGTGCAACATAATTAAGTCAAGACAACATTATAATCACATGCATATATATCAACATATACAATATTATCAACATTTACGAACAATGATCAGTTTCACAGTTTATATCACATCATTGGTCCTCTCATGGAACCCAAACCCAAAGAGTTAGCATACCGGAAC
>NW_006239228.1:537577-541590 GCF_000226075.1 Solanum tuberosum
TTCTTGGTCTACAAACAATCAATATAATACGGGAATCAATAAACAATCACTAATTACCCAAATTACTAACAATTCTATGAACCCTAGATCAAACCCATGATCCCAATTATCCAAATTAGGGTTGTTTCCACCTTAAAATCTATAACAAAACCCTCCCCCATCAATATTTACCCATTCTATTACGTTCTACGAATCGAAAAATGGATTCGGGGAGTGAAAAACTTACCTTTAGCCTCAAGAATGGTGAAAAATGAGTAGGAGTCGCCTGGGGTTCATTCATTAGCTCTAAAAATAAAAAAAATGTCAAATAAGGTCGTTTAGGGGTTTATTAACAACATTAAGTCGCGTCTGGCCCGCCAGAGCGACCAAATTCCCCGCCAAGGCGGGTTGCACGAGACCGAGAGCAAATTAAAGAATTCCAAAATCCCCATTTCACAACACACCTCTAACCCACGATGCTCATAAAATACCATTTACGCTAATATTGATTCCGAGAATTCTACTTACCCGAATTCAATTCCGTAAAGTCGTACGGGTTCTTTAACGAGTTATCCAACTACACATGCAAAATCATAATTAACTCATCCCAATTGTTACCATATTTCTCTACACCTCAATGACTCCGATTTCATCCAAATTTGGAATAGGTTGGGAAATTTCAAGATACTACGAAAAAGTTTTCCGACCCAAAAAATTTTCCCATTGGCTTTTCTATAACGACGGAACCCGATCGTTATAATTGATACCAATTTACCCATCACTCGTCCCCGAGTGGCAAACGTAGGAAAAATAGACTAAGAAAGTAATGAAGTAGTACCTGAATCGATGAACAATTTGGGATACTTGTCTCGCATGTCCCTCTCGATTTCCCAAGTAGCTTCCTCAACTGGACGATGCTTCTATTGAACCTTCACAAACTTAATCTCATTGGTCCTCAACTTACGCATATCACGATCAAGAATTGCAATCGGTTCCTCCTCATATTGGAGGTCCTTGTCTAACACAATTGAGTCCCACTTAATGATAATCCCCGTCACCATGATACCTCTTCAACATGGATGCATGAAATACCGGATGAACACACGATAAATTAGGAGGTAAGGCCAATCTATACGCCACCGGTCCTACACATTCAAAATCTCAAATGGACCAATGTATCTAGGACTTAGTTTACCTTTCTTACCAAATCTCATCACCCCTTTCATGGGTGATACCTTAAGAAGAACATTTTCACCGGATTGCAATGCCATGTCTCTTACCTTATGATCCGCATACTTCTTTTGTCCACTCTAGGCTGCTAGAAGCTTAGCTTGAATACTCCTCACCTTATCTTGAGCATCCTTCACTAAATCAACCCCCAAAAGTTTCACATCGCCAGCCTCAAACCATCATATGGGTGATCTACATCCCTTCCCATCGAGTCCTCGAATGGTGCCATATCTATGCTAGAGTGATAACTATTGTTATAAAGAAAATTCACACAAAGGTAAGAACTTATCCCAATGTCCTCCAAAATCAATTACGCATGTCATCTACATGTCTTCCAATACTTGAATAGTCTTCTCTAATTGTCCATCCGTCTGTGGATGAAAGGTTGTACTAGAAGTGACTTGTGTTCCCAATTCATCATGCAATTTCTTCCAAAACTTGGATGTGAATTGGGTACCACGGTCTGAGATGATAGAAAGGGGCACCCCATGCAACCTCACTATCTCTTTCACATATACTTTAGCCAATTGTTCAACATTATAATTTATTCTTATCGGAATAAAGTGGGATGACTTAGTCAATCTATCAACCACTACCCAAATAGAATCAAACTTCCCCAAAGTCTTGGGAAGACCAACCACAAAATCCATGGCTATTCTTTCCCACTTCCATTCCGAAATTGGCATTCTTTGAAGTAAGCCCACAGGCCTTTGATGTTCATATTTCATTTGTTGACAATTTTGGCACTTCGCCACAAACTCCGCTATGTCTTTCTTCATGCCCGGCCACCATAAATTCGCTTCAAATCTCTATACATCTTGGTCACACCCAGATGAATAGAATATCGCGAACCATGAGACTGTGCCAACACTTTCTCAATCAAGTCATCTACTCTAGGAACACATATTCTCCCTTTAAAATTGAGCACACCATCCGCATCAAGAGTGGTCTCGTATGTCTTACCAATCGCAACCTTCTTTCTAAGCTCCTCTAAATTCTCATCTTCAAATTGTTTGGCTTTGATCTCATCAATGAAGGTGGCCCTTACTTCAGTACTAGCTAACACACCGCCTCTTTCTGAGATGTCTAACTGCATGAACTTAGACTCCAAGGTCTGAATTTCTTTAGCCAAAAGTCACTTGGTTATACTTAAGCAAGATAAACTACCCATACTCATCGCTTTTCAACTCAAAGCGTCTGCCACCACATTAGCCTTGCCCGGATGATATTGAATGGTCACATCATAATCTTTTGGTAACTTCATCCACCTTCGTCGTCTCAAATTCATATCTTTTTGAGTGAACACATACTGCAAACTATGATGATCAGTAAATACCTCACACTTGACACCATAGATGTAATGCCACCATATCTTAGGAGCAAACACTACCGCTGCCGACTCTAAATCATGTGTTGGATAATTCCTCTCATGCACCTTCAATTGATGTGAGGCATAAGCTATATCATTCTTATCCTGCGTCAACATAACACCCAAACCAGAATGTGAAGCATCACAATAAACAATAAAATCTTTACCTTCAATCGGTAATGTTAGAATAGGCGCGGTGGTCAAGAGAGTCTTGATTTGAAAGCTATCCTCACATTTTTCAGTCCATTCAAATGGTATCTCCTTTTTGGTCAAATTTGTCAAGTGAGTGGCAATAAAAGCAAAGTTCTTTATAAATCGACGATAATAGCTAGCAAGCCCCACAAAACTCCTAACTTTCGTCACTAAGCTAGGCCGAACCCAATTCTTAACCTCTTCAGTCTTTTGAGGATCTACCAGTACCCCTTCTTTTGAAACTACATGCCCCAAAAATACAATCGATTTTAACCAAAATTCACACTTAAAAAATTTAGCATACAACCTTTGTTTCCCAAGAACACCCAAAACAATACGAAAATGATCAGCATGCTCTTTCTCACTTTTCGAATAGCCCAAAATATCATCAATAAAGACTATAACAAATGAATCAAGGAATGATTTGAACACCTCATTCATCAAACTCATGAAAGCTGCAGGCGCATTGGTCAAACCAAAAGACATAACCAAAAACTCATAGTGCCCATAGCGAGTTTTAAACTCCTTCTTGGGCACATCCTCATGCCTAATTTTCAACTGATGGTAGCCTGACCTTAGATCAATCTTAGAGAAAACTGATGCACCTTGCAATTGGTCGAACAGATCATATATTCAAGGAAAAGGCTACTTGTTTTGAATAGTGACAATATTCAATTGCAGGTAATCTATACACATTCTCATACTACCATCCTTTTTCTTCACAAACAAAACTGGAGCACCCCATGGAGAAGCACTAGAAATAAATCCCTTATCAAGAAGCTCTTGGATTAAGCCTTAAGGTCTCTTAATTCTGCTGGATCCATGCGATATGGAAGGATAGAAATGGGACGAGTACCAGGTTCTAAATCAATGCAGAAGTCTATAGCCCTATTCGGAGGCATACCAGGCAAGTCACTAGGAAACACTTCTCTAAATTGTGACACCACAGGAATAGACTCAGTAGATGGCGCCTGGAGCCTCAATCTCAACATCCCTAATATGAGCCAAATAAGCCAAACAACCCTGCTCTACTTATTTACTATCCCGAATGAAGGATATAATTTTAGCTTGCTTAGGCTTGTACACCCCTTCCCACTCTAACTTTTCCATTCCCAGAATTTCTAGAGTTACAAACTTAGTATTAAAATTAAGCACGGCGTAATATGGGGACAACCAACTCATGCATAAAATTATATCAAAGTCAGTCATATCCAAAATCACCAAATCAGCCCAAGTCTGAAAA
>NW_006239228.1:541705-542381 GCF_000226075.1 Solanum tuberosum
CAAGTATATCACAAATCATATCAAACTTTGAGGCAAATCGCACGGATACATAAGAAAAACTAGAACCCGAATCAACCAACACATTAGCCATCGGATCACAGACAAGAATAGTACCTGTGATCACTGCGTCAGACGCCTCTACCTTATTATTTCCCAGAAATGCATAACACTGAGCCATATCATCTTGACGAGCCACTTCCCTGCCTGGTTGCGCATTACCCCTGCCTGCATTACCATTTCCTCTACATCCACAGCCTCGCTGATTATCCCCTCGCCCACCTTGTGGACATCCTCTACCATTATTACCATTCCCCGCGGGTACCACTGCTTTAGATTGTTGTTGCGCGGAATTTAACATATGTGGGTGGGGACAATCTCTCCTCATATGCCCAGGTTCAACACAGTTGTAGAAAGTACGATCAAAAGATGGTCTGCTGCTCGTCGAAGGCGCGACTCCCTGGCAATCCTGAAAATTATGAGATGGAGTTTCCGAGTAACTACCTGCAGAGGCGAGCATAGCGGATTGAATTGGCTTGGCTACAAGCGTTGGCCTTCCGAACCCCTTGGAATAAGAACCTTGAAAGTTACCCGAGTTCTTGGCCCTTTTTGCCCATGCCTTAGCTTGATCATCTCGCCTCACCCTCTCCACTTTCTTAACATAGTCTGTTACCTCATT
>NW_006239228.1:542397-542794 GCF_000226075.1 Solanum tuberosum
AAGTCATATGAACAGATAATACTTGCAATTCAGAATTTAGTCCCCTAATAAATAACCCGATCCTCTCCTCCTCAGTAGTCACCAATTGAGTAGCACATCTAGAGAAAGCATGGAACTTGGCCTCATAAGCAGCCACAGTCATACCACCCTGCTTCAAAGACATGAACTCATCCTTCTTGTGATCCCTCGAAGTCCTAGGCACATACTTCTCTAGAAACAGAGCATGAAATTGGGTCCAAGTAAGTGGAGGTAAAGTTGAAGATGAAGAGCTGCATTCCATATAAGCTCTCCACCACTGCTTAGCCTGACCTTGAAGTTGGAAAGACACAAACCCAACCCCATGTTGATGGATAATTCCCGACTTATGAAGCCTCTCATAGCAATCTAAGATAAACTC
>NW_006239228.1:542894-543297 GCF_000226075.1 Solanum tuberosum
ATCCTTCTTCTTAACAAACAAAACTAGAGCACCCCATAGAGAAGCACTAGGGCTAATAAATCTCTTATTAAGAAGCTCTTGGATTTGAGCCTTAAGCTCTCTTAATTCTGTCGGAGCCATGCCATGCGATATGGAGGGATAGAAATGAGGCGCGTACCAGACTCAAAATTAATGCAAAAATCTATATCTCTATCCGGAGGCATACCAAGCAAGTCATTAGGAAACACTTCACTAAATTCAGAAACCACAGGAATAGACTCAATGGAAGGAGTCTCAATCTCAACATCCCTAATATGAGCCCAATAAGTCAAACAACCCTGCTCTACTAATTTACTAGCCCGAATGAAGGATATAATCTTAGCTTGCTTAGGCTTGTACACCCCTTCCTACTCTAATTTTTCCC
>NW_006239228.1:543344-543488 GCF_000226075.1 Solanum tuberosum
GCACAACATAATAGGGGGACAACCAAGTCATGCCTAAGATTATGCCAAAATCAGTCATATCCAATTTTACCAAATCAGCCCAAGTTTGGAAACCCATAAACAAAATAGGACAAGCACGATAGACATGAGTGACTATGACAGACT
>NW_006239228.1:543566-546134 GCF_000226075.1 Solanum tuberosum
GATACATATGAATAAGTAGAACCCGGATCAAACAACATATTAGACATCCGGTCACATACAAGAATAGTACTTGTGATCACCGCGTCAGACGCTCCATCTCATTCTTGCCCGAAAAAGCATAACATTGAGACTTATCATCATGACGAGTCACTTCCCTGCCTGGTTGCGCATTACCCCCACCTCCGTTACCATTACCATTTTCTCTACCTCCACGGCCTCGCTGATTACCTCCTCGTCCACCTTGTGGACGTCCTCTACCATTATTACTATTCCCCGTGGGTACCACTGCTCTAGAAGGATGCTGCGCAGAATCAAACACACGTGGATGGGGACAATCTCTCCTCATATGCCCAGGTTCTCCACAATTGTAGCAAGTACGATCAAAAGATGGTNNTCGAAGGCGCGACTCCCTGGCTATCCTGAAAATTATAAGATGGAGTTCCTGAGTAGTTACCTGTAGAGGCGGGCATAACAGACTGAATTGGCTTGGCTGCCAGTGTTGGTCTCCCTGAACCTTTGGAATAAGAACGTTGAAAGTTACTCGAGTTCTTGGCCCTTTTTGCCAATGCCTTAGCCTGACCGTCTCGCCTTACCCCCTCTACTTTCTTCACATAATCTGTCACATCATTAAAGCTCCTCCCTGCAAAAGTCATATGAACAGATAATACTTGCAACTCAGAATTTAATCCCCTAATAAATAACCGGATCCTTTCCTCTTCAATAGTCACCAATTGTGTAGCATATCTAGGAAAAGCATGGAACATGGCCTCATAAGCAGCCACAATCATACCACTTTGTTCCAAAGCCATAAATTCATCTTTCTTACGATCTCTCAAAGTTCTAGGCACAATTTTTTCTAAAAATAGAGCATGAAATTGGGTCCAAGTAAAGTGGAGGTAAAGTAGAAAATCTGCACTCCATATAAGCTCTCCACCACTGTTTGGCCTCACCTTGAAGTTGAAAAGACACAAACTCAACCCCATGCTGATGAACAATACCCAACTTATGAAGTCTCTCATAGCAATCCAGAATGAACTCATACGCATCCTCACTCTCAGAACCAAGAAATACCGGAGGCTTAAGCTTTAGAAACTTAGTCAACATGTCATGCTCATTACCAGTCATAACGGAACCCAACAAAGGACGGAAGAAAACATCATTACCTCCAGTCCCACCCACCTTGGGAGCAGTGGTATCAACAGAAGGATTAGTAAGAGCTTGAGTTGCTTGAACAGATGGAAGCATTCCAGGACCAGCCAATCCCTTTAAAAACAACATGATCTGTTGAGCTAACACTGGGTCGATGAGAGGAATACATGTAGCCTCAGCCTGCACCTCTTCCTCTTGTCCAACCTCCTCAACATTCTCAACATTCTCAACCTCAACCTCAACCTCTTCTTCCATTTCCTCATGATGCATGGGAGGGTCCTCATTCACATTAGTATTCTCAACATGAGCTCTATTTCCAGCAGGTGCTACTCTTTCACGGCCTCTACCCCTAGCTCTTCATCTACCTCTGCCTTGACCTCGAACTCTCGCTGCAGATTCCTCAATCGGAGCATCGATGGGAGCCTACGGGCCTGACGCCGTTATACCTAGTATTAACCATCTGCGGACAGAAGAGTGAATGAGGTTAGATACTAATTTGAATAAACAGATACCAATTGGAATCAAGTTATAGCACGAAGAAGACAAGAGAAAATAGAGAGATTTCCTAAAGTCCTATAGCCTCTCGTAGAAAAGTAAAGGCGTTCCCGTACCGTTTCGCGAGACTCTATTAGACTCATTTGGGTGCATCGAGATCAACGAACCTAGGCTCTGATATCAACTTTGTCACGATCCAAACCATCGTGATTGGCACGCACACTAACACTCCGGTGGAAGAACCACTACTACAACCCAAACCAAGCAACTAAAGCAATAACTAAGGCATTTAAGTCAAATACTAAGGAAAGAAAAATAGAGTTCCCATAAACTCTAACAAAAGTCTAACAATAATAAACTACAATGCGGAAGAATAACGTAGAACCTGAAAGTCAATGTACCAAAACATTCTAACAATGAACCAAGTCTGAACAAGAAAGGGATACAACCCCAAAATAATGAACTAATCAATCAACTAGCTAAAATAAATGTCTAAGTCCGGAATGGTGGACATAGACGAAAGAGAATCCCATGGCAGCCCGGAAGAATTGGCTCACCCTTGAATTCAAAGCGACGATCACTGATCTTCTAAGCGAGGTCTGCCAATAGCCGCTTGAAGATGCCCTGTACTCAACAAAAATAAGAGCAAGTGCAGTATCAGTACACAACCACAGTGTACTGGTAGGATCACGTGGCTATCCTACTAAGTGCAACATAAGCAAGTCAAGACAACATTATAATCACATGCATATATATCAACATATACAATATTATCAACATTTACGAACAACGATCAGTTTCACAGTTTATATCACATCATTGGTCCTCTCATGGAACCAAAACCCAAACAGTTAACATACCGGAACGTGATACCCGATCCCATAATTATGCCGGAACGTGGCAACCGATCCAAGTTAGTGTGTC
>NW_006239228.1:546202-568745 GCF_000226075.1 Solanum tuberosum
ATATTTATGCCGGAACGTGGCAACCGATCCCATTTTATGTTGGAACATGGCAATCGATCCAAGTTAGTTATGCTGAAACGTGGCAACCGATTCCTTTCACAAACCACACTCACAATCACAAGTATATCATCAAGATCATACATTTAAGTCATGATTTCATGGCACTCATCAATTTTCTATCTCATTTACAACAAATGTGATCAACATTGCAACATTCATACATATACAAGTATCATAATGAAGCAAGAATAAGTATACATCACACAATCATAGAATCACAACCATTACCTACCTCGAAACAAGCTTGAAACCCTAAGAAACTTGATCCTTCTCTTTCTGGATTCGTTTCGCTTGTTCTTACTCTACAAACAATCAATATAATACGGAAATCAATAAACAATCACTAATTACCCAAATTACAAACAATTCTATGAACCCTATGTTGACACCCAATTTTGGCCTAACATTTTTCAAAATTCGTAACTTTTAAGTTTTATTTATTTAATAATTCAAAATAATTTTTTTATAATTTTAAAATAAATTTATCGATAACTATCCTTGTTTATCAAAATTTAAGATATTTTTTATCAGTTAATTTTAAAAATGCATTTTTTACATGTCATTAGTTATGTTTATTATATTTTTTTTATTTTGCACAGTCTAGAAATTCATTCGAATATGGATTGGATTTCATGCACAGATATTTTTAAAGGCTAGTGATTTTGGCGCACGATTTTAAAAGAATGGTATTGTACTATAGATAATTGTTTATTTTTTTATATAAATAATGACTTATTCATTAGGTCAATGGTGGTGAATTATTTTTTAGAAGCTAAGAATTTTCTAAATGGCAAAACCTTAATTTTGTTTTTCCCTCTCCCATTTTCCTTCATTAGCTTCCACCACCTCAAATCCCACCAGATCCACCACCTCCCTCTTCTTCATACAACCAGAAAACCAGACAGCAAACAACTTGAAACAAGCTCCGTTCACCATTTTCTCCGGCCAAACCACCACCACAAACCACAGGAAAACCTCCACCACTGCCAGACAAAAAGCAGACCCACTTCTTGTTCTTCCCTCTTGTCTCTGCTAACAGCAGCAAACCAACTACCAACAGCCACCACTCTCCTCCACCAAATCTCAGTCCAAACCGACCAAACAGCCACCAAACAACTACCAAACAGCCAGGTGAATCACGAAACAAAACCCTTTTGTTTCTTTCCTTTTTTCCAGCAAGCAGCAACTCCTGCGAGGAGCTCAAAGCTCCGATGAACCGGAGCAACATAAAAACGAATCATCCCCTTCCCTCTCCCTCTTTCACGACTTTCCCTCCATTTTTGCAGGTATCCAGTCGAACCAGAGCATCAAACTCCGATGAAAGACAACACCACAAAGCAGCCAGCAGTTCCAAACTCAGACCAGCGGAGACCACCAGTGAACCAGTGAGCTTTTAAGCTCTGGCAAACAGTGAGCTTCGAAGCTCGCACATCAACAACAATAACCCAACAACGAGTTTGATGATTTAGAAGTAGTTGCAGGCCAGAAACGGCCGAAACCAATCGGAGCACTCTATCTCTGGTGAGGGTAATATCACTGTCCTTTTTTGACTTTTTATTTTCCTTTGTTTTTTTGTCTGTATTATAATTTTGAACAATTATTTGCACTTCCATTTATTTGTTTTTTACCATATTTTGTTGTTACTTTTGTTTGCTAATGTTTTGACTATTTTCTGTCAATTCTATTTTAGTTAGTTACTGTGAAGTGATATAATGCTTAGATTATTTACGAATAGATGATTGGTATTATATTTTTGATTACATGAAATGTGATGTTAGGTGGGATCTAAATATTTGATCGTTTTTTCCTTTTCGTGTCATTCTCTGTCTTTTATTTAAGTTTGTAGATTTTAAATTGGTAAATTTATAGACTATCTTATGGTTGATTAACATTTCATTGGTTGTTAGATTTAATTATATTGAGTGGGTTTCACATATTATGCTTGGTTTAGTTATAACAATGGTGGTGTTTTTTTGCTCTAATTCTTGTTCATATGGTGTTTCTAGTTTGGTTCTTCTTGATTAATTTTTATGTCATTTTGATTATCTTGATTTCGTTTATTATAAATAAAAAGTGAAGTTATTATCATTGTTATTATTTACATTGTTCTATTATTATTGATTTGTTATTTATTTTATTTTAATCATCATTGGAAAATTTCAGAACTTAGTGGATATTATTCTTGATTTGTTTAATTGATTTTAGCACTTTATTATTATTATTAGATTTTTTTAATTTTTTTTTTGGCAAATTATATTGGTACATTTTGGCTAGCGTTTTCTTTAGTTACTGTGTACTATCTTATTATATATATATATATATATATATATATTGTTTTGTTAGTTGCATGTTATTCATTCTTGTAAAATTGGCCAATGAGAAAATCTCTCCGTCGATTTTTGAGGCCTCCCAATTGTAAAAGATGGAAATTTAGTTTAAGTTTATATATTTTATATGTTAAAATTGGCCGATGAAGAAATTACCGTCAATTTCCAAGGCCTCTCATGTATATAAGATGGATTTTTATTTTTAAGTTATTATCTGATTCATTTATATTTATTACTAATATTTTTACTAAGTGTCTTTACAGGTACCCCGAAGTCGCTTCTCATTGAAACCATTCGAATACTATATTCATTATTATGTATATTGTTGACGATAAACAAATATTAGGTCGTTTCTCATACTTGTTTACTTTATTACTTGTATATATTGCATGTTTGTTATATTTGTATACTATTTTTACCTCCTCCTCAATTTGAAAAAAATGAATTCAGTCGAGACCCACAGTTGTGGATTTCGAAGGATGTTTAACACCTTCCCTTCGAAATAATTTGAACCCCTTACCTAGAATCTTGGTTTCGTAGATCATTTAACTGGTTTCTTAGTTTTTCCTAAAATTAGGTGGCGACTCCTTTAAAATTCTTATTTTCTTAAAATTCCTGTAAAATTGAATTAATTGATTATTTTTCGAGTCACCGTGACGTTTCGCCCTATTTGAATAGAGTAGGGATTGAAACACCCTAGATCAAACCCATGATCCTAATTATTCAAATTAGGGTTGTTTCCACAATAGAATCTATAACAAAACCCTCCCCCATCAATATTTACCCATTCTATTACGTTCTACGGATCAAAAAATGAATTCGGGGAGTGAAAAGCTTACATTTAGCCTCAAGAATGGTGAAAATTGAGTAGGAGTCGCTTGGGGTTCGTTTCTTAGCTCTAAAAATCGAAAAGTGCCAAATAAGGTCGTTTATAGATTTATTAACGACATTAAGTCGCGTCTGGCCGGCCAGAGCGACCAAATTCCTCGCCAAGGCGGGTTGCACTAGACAGAGAACAAATTAAAGAATTTCAAAATCCCCATTTCACAACACACCTCTAACCCACGACACTCAGAAAATACCCTTTACGCTAACATCGATTTCGGGAGTTCTACTCACCCGAATTCAATTTCATAAAGTCGTACGAGCTCTTTAAACGAGTTGTCTAACTACTCATGCAATCAAAATCATAATTAACTCACCCAATTGTTACCAGATTTCCCTACACCTCAATGACTCCGATATCGTCCAAATCTGGAATAGGTTGAGAAATTTCAAGATACTACGAAAAAGTTTTCCGACCCAAAAAATTTCCCCGTTGGCTTTTCTATAACAACGGAACCCGATCATTACAGAAATTGTGAAGATTTATTGAGACAAAGACAATCCATTCAAAGGTCATTAGCTAAACAATGTTTTTATAATATAAATGTTTTTATATCAATTATTTATTATTTATTTATTTTTATATATCGACACCACTTACAAAATATCCTACTTACGCCACTGGAAGGAAGTAAAATTTTAATAATAATTTCACCTACGTGGAGATTATATTGGTTTGGTAGTACTAAAAGACTCACACTTCACCTACGTGGAGATTATGTATCGGTAGTTTGATAGTATTGAGGACTCACACTTATTAAATAGGATAGTTATATATTAGTTTATGGGGATAGACTATAGAGTCTAAAATAATAAGTGTACTAACAATAAATGGATTAAACTAGTTGAAGACAAACATATCCTTTAATAGTAATCATTTAAGAGTATTAAAGGACCTACCTTTGGAGGCTTTGTCACGCTCCGAGGTTACGCCCTCAACGTTGATTTTCTGTGGTTCATTCCGTTGATTTTTCGTATGGTCACTCAACTAAATAGTTATTATCTCAAAAAATTATCTTCCATCTTGATTCCTGTTTTTTTTTAAACAAAAAAGTGTCTTTCTGAGACAATGACTATTAATTAAGTGATAATACGAGAAATCAACTTGTAATTTATCAATCTATTAGCTTATAATTAGAGTTAAATGAATAATAGTGGCATAGTTAGTAACAGAGCTAGAAATTCTAATAAAATGATTCAAAAATAAATTCCAACAATGCCACAATCTAAAGCAATTCGTGAGTCACCTTTGCCGCCACACTAAAGCTTTCCTTATTAAACACACAAAATATTTGTTTCAATTCTTTTCAATAATTTATTATTGTGGCTGTTTAGAGGAAATTTGAGTTGATAGTACAAGAATGTTAATCGACTCCGATGCATATTGACTTTGGCTTCCTTTGTCACACATTCGCTGCTTAATTTACTTCCTCCTTCCTTCAAGTTCAACCACTAGAGCTTCTTCAAAGCCCAATTCTAAATTTCGACCATTTGAGTGCAAAAATGAAACTTAAATCGATATATTTTATACAGAGAAGGGTCTAAAATATCCTTATAGTATCGGAATTGGTACAAAAGTGCCCTCGTTAACCTTTGGGCCTCAAAATACCCTTGGGGTTAACCTTTAGGAACCTATTTTACCCTTTTGACTAACGAACTACTTAGTCCATATATTTAATTATTTCATTTATTTCATGGCATGTTGTAATTGGTTGTAAATTTAATTATTTAAAACCTAATTTGTTTGACCCAAACCACCCTATCCACCCGACCCATCTTTCAAAATACCCAACCCATCCAAATAAAACACCCATTACCCATTTCTTTAAACAAAATCCTAAACATTTTCCCCCAACTTCATCAGTTCTTGGAGTTCTTTTGGAAATCATCTTCTTCATAGAAAATGCAGATTCGACCAACTGGTACCACGAGGATTGTATAGAATATGTTGTGGTTGGCCTGTAATTGTCACCATAAAAAATTCACAAATAGAAAGTGATATGTAATGTGTCTCAAACTTCTAAGTCAAGAAAGATAAGCATACATGATTAACGGTTCCATGCGGATCATTTGCACTTTAGTCTCGATTACTTTTTTGGAGTGTATAAGTTTATATTTTCGCATCATAATATTCCATAAGTTATCTTGGAGTTTGATTTCTAAAGGAAAGAAACTACCAACCAGTTTGAACATCAACCCATTAGAAGGGTAAGAATTAGTACTCACTTGTTTATGTAACATATATCTCTTTGTAGTTTAATCTAAATTTGAAATTAATTAGCATTACACTTTTCTTTTGTATGTAGATGGTAAAAAATGCAGATTGCTAAATGGTAAAAATGCAGATTGTAAATGTTAAAAATGCAGATTGCTAACATTAACAAGATTGCTAACAAATTTTCCATTACAATCAAGAGATCAACAAGATTGCTAACAACTTTCAACAAGCAAAACACGATGACATTACATCAGTTGTAACCTACAGATTGCTAACATTACATCAAACTACTAACGACTACACCACACTACTAGAACAGAGCTACACCAAACTACTAACGACTACACCACATTACAAATGATCCAAGAAAAGAAGTTCAAACATAGCTACAGTACACTACATCAACTTGGCAGCTACAAAACCAACAATAATACCCCAAGAGATCAGAAGCAAGCTTATCAATTGATGCCCTTTCAACTCTCACTTCGGTTTATTATCATTCGAAGTTCTTCAAATTAGAACATTCAATACGATGCTCCAACTCCAAGTTTGAAACTTTATCCTCCAAATTTGAATTTTCAAAAAAAGTCATATCATTCAAGTTGGAACCAATGTTTGGTTTATGAATTTCAATGCCACCCATTTTCTTTAGGATCTTCTTCAATCGGTTTCTTTTCTTCCGAATTGAATCTAATTCGATCTTTTGATTGTGAATCATCAATGACACATGAATTGGAAGTTTACTATCGATCTAATCCCAATAACCACAAGATAATGATCCAGGACGTCAATATTTGATGAATCGACATCCACCAATATTTTCACGGGTCATAGCAGTAAAATATTTTGCTATCAATCCACACTTACATGTACGAGACTCAAGACTCAACTTGTTGAGAAGAAGAAACAGAAGAAGATGTCGACATTGAAACAACACAAAATTTAACAAACTGATGAAGAAGATGATTTCCAAAAGAGCTCCAAGAACTGATGAAGTTGGGGGAAATGTTTAGGATTTTGTTTAAAGAAATGGGTAATGGGTGTTTTATTTGGATGGGTTGGGTATTTTGAAAGATGGGTCGGGTGGATAGGGTGGTTTGGATCAAACAAATTAGGTTTTAATTAATTAAATTTCCAACCAATTACAACATGCCACGTAATAAATGAAATAATTAAATATATGGACTAAGTAGTCCGTTAGTCAAAATGGCAAAATAGGTCCCTAACGGTTAACCCCAAGGGTATTTTGAGGCCAAAAGGTTAACGAAGGGTATTTTTGTACCAATTCCAATAGTATAAGGATATTTTAGACCCTCCTTCGTATTTTATATGGTAGCATGATATATTAAAAGATTATTAAATATACATTTAATAATTGTCGCCAATTCACTAAACTAGTATAATTAATATTCATCGGAGTTTCAACTGATGTGGAAGTCCAATTAGAATTGGATTATCTATGAAAAGTCCGATTGAAATTGTAGTAATACATTATTAATGCTGCTACTGTTTTTTACTAGGAATTGGATTTGTAAACATTACCTCAGTCAAATAGGATTTGGAGAAAGGTTTATTTATATAAAGGGTATTGAAAAAGGTTTTCTACTAAGTTTTTCATTATAATAAGAATATTTTGTTGAACAAACTGTTTTCTTGTTACGTACGTTTATTGTGAGTTGATAAAAAAGGTCTAATATGGTGAACGCCGATGGTGGTAGTGACTGGTTTAGTATTCTTGCGCCAGTAGGTTTGTATGCTATTGCGTTAATAGGTATGGATGCTTTAGATTCTATTAATGATTATAGGAAGGAGCGGAAGATCAAGAAGAAGGAACAGAATGTCAACAAGGAGCAGAATGTGAACTTGAAAGTATTACAAGAGACTTCTCAACAACGTGAAGATCGCATTTTGACAGAAAGGGAAAGTTGTTTCCCTCTCCGTCCAGACAGGTATTCCACCCCGCTTAGCGGAATCCGCTTTGCGGAAAGCAAAAGGAATTGAGTACTCTAAGTCTAAGTTTAACGAAGCTGAGCTACATTACTTTGCAGGAGTGGATTTCTATATTTAAGTTTTTTTTCCCTATAATTTAATTATACGATTAATGCACTGTTTGGCACTTTTTTTACGTTTTTTTTTTTTTTTGATCAATTGTGTACTAATTTATGTTCAATTTATTTAGGTTACAATTCAAATTCTAAGCTCTAAGCTCGATAGTATTAGAATGTATAAATTTTCAGCGAATGTTAATCCTGATCTTGATCGGTTATGACCATAGTCGGTTAGGTTCTTTTTGGTTTTAAAAAAAATAAAATTTACAGGATGGTGATCCTAGCGATCCGGGCGACATATATAACTAATCTAGAAGGGGAACCCAAATATACAAGGAGAATATTGTCTATACAAATTAGCTTACAAAATTTTGGTTGTTTCTTGTCCCAAAATAGCTCCTTTAATCCCGCTAGGAAATTGATCGATCTAGCCTGCGGTATAAAATAGTTCGTGATGATGAACTGAATGTATATATTTTTAACCCGTAGTGTATAAAATAATAGTATAGAAAGATGTCGAACCCACATAGATTGGTTTGTCTATTCTACGACGTTTCTTATTTTAATAACTATTTAAGAAAATCAAGAATGGTGAATTAATTAATTAATAATACAAAAATAAGAGAAAATACTTTAGTTTTCACAATATATTAAAAGGTGTTGAGATCTTGACTTCACTCAATATTTCTATATAAAATAAATTATTTATTTCTAAAGTTAGTATAAATATATTTCACAATTATATTTATATATTATTACTGAAATTGAATAAAATGTTGTAGAGTGAAGAAACTGTAATTTACTATAGATATATAGGGTGATAGTATTCTAGATCTAGAATACTTTACATATTTTGAATTTGTGTGATACTATAGTTAAAATGCCAAAGACTCAAGTTGAGGCTTGCCGTGATCGTGGCAGCGGTGAGTTTAGCATTTGAAGGATTTGGTGCTTTAATTTCGTCCTATGGTGCCAGAGTTTTAATTGGTGGATGGATGGCTATGGGCATTACCTTTGATTGGAAATATGATTGAAACTGTATGTTACGTTCCTGAATCCTGGCCTGTCTCTTGTTCTACTTTAATCTCTCATGTAATCAAGAAATTTGTATTGCAATTGTTGATAATGCAGCAGACCTTGAATTGGTGCAGCTGATCAGGAACTGTCTATCTTTCACCATTATTAATTTCTTGTTTTCAATACTCAAATCCACAACACACCAGCTTAATGCTTTTCCAGCTTTAGTCGGAGAGAAACGTTTAGTATATCTTCTTCATGCAAATGTTTGTGAATCAAACCACTAACTGTACAGTTCTTCCCTGACTCTGTATGTAATCAAGCACTCTAGCTACGATGGTAGAATGAGTAATTTATATGGGTACCATTAATCAAATTACCCACCTTAAATGAGTAAAATGGGTAAAAAACAAATCAAACTCATATTACCTGGATAGTTAAATGGATAAAAGAGATCCATTTATAAACGAGTCAAACTCTTTAATATTCATTTTCGATCGGAGTTTCAATTGATGGATCCATTTAATTTTTGAGGATGTTGGGTGGGGTGGGATGGGATGGGATAGGGGTGAAAAGTGAGGTAAGAGATTTTGCTTTTGAACCTTTAATTTTAAGATGATCACTATAATAATATGGGTAAATATGGATACTCATATTATCCATTGGGTAACTCGTTTTTACACATTTAAAATATTAGTGAAATTGAGCATTTTTATTTACCTCATATTCGACTTGATCCGCTCGTTTGTCACTCCTAATCCACCCCATATGGAGCTAATTAATTAACAAGATGTGATTCCATTTGGTTAGAATGATTAAACCCCTTTTATGGATTCATTCGTACCAAAACAACCTGTAACTTTAGGACGACTGAGCAACTAAATCTAATGAGATGGGAATCAAATTAAACCACTTTATAACTGTACAGACATACTTGTACGGTGGCAAATTAAAGGGTTCAATTAAAGGGCTCAGAATAATTAAGAAGCACACATGGATGCTCTTGGCTGGAGGAATGAATGTTTGTGAAGCTCTTGATTTTAGGCATGTAAGGAGTACAAATGCTTCAATGAGGAGTTGTGAGAGATTGACAGTAATAAGTTTGAGGAAGAATTGAAGAGAGATGATTAGGTATAACATAATAAATTTTCAGGGACATGATCATAGATAGAAGAGTATGAAAATCGAGAATTATGATACATGGTAAGTAGGTAGTTGATTGTTTCTCTTCTCTAGTGCTAGAATAGGTTCCCGTCAATTCCTTTACCAGTATTATTGTTATTATATACTAAAATTATCTTCTTCTTCAATTTTAAAAAATCAAATACAAATAAAATAGCAGTATCCCTCAACTTTTTTTGTTAAGAGTGATGATTTTATTCATCTCATTTCATCTTTTAGGGGTCGTTTGGTTTGAATACATACAAGTTATGTTCAGACTACTTATACTGAGATAAGTTATGCTGAGATTAGTTATGCTTGGATTAATTTTTATTACTGGTTAGGTTTGTCATATTCAAACTTATATTCATTGCATGATTTTGAAGAATAAGTTGTTTGTTTATAAAAATATCTTCCACCTTATTTAGTTTTTTTTGTTTTTTACATTTTCTTTGCACATTTTAGTTATTCATTCTTAAAAATAAAAAATTTCATCTTATTTAGCTTAAATATTTTTAGTCGTGCATTTCCATGATTGTGCCGTGTGTTTTTAATATTAAACTTTCATCTTATTTAACTTAAAAATAAAATTTCCATCTTGTTTAGCTTAAAAATAAAATTTCCATCTTATTTAGCTTAAAAATAAAACTTTCATCTTATTTTGTTTAAAAATAAAACGCTCATCTTATTTAGCTTAAAAATAAAACTTCCATTTTAAGTATATGAAAAGTAAAAGAAATTTTATTATTAAAGTTATCTACATTTTAATTGATTATATAAAATATAATTTTTAAGTAAGTAATAAACTATTTAATTAAAAATATGCAATTTAGTAGTGGAGTGAACATTTTGAATATATTATATTCATAAATAAAAATTGTATATATAAAATGTAAATTTTTAATAGAAAAATATATTATCATTAGAACAACGATTAATTAAGATTGTGAATATTATTATAAATGTTGTTAAAAATTATGTTAATATACATGAATGTAAAGTGGTGTATAAAAGTGGGGTTTAAGGAGGGTATTTTTGTTATTTTACCTACCTAATCCAGGATAAGTTGTCCTGGGATTATTATTCCACCCTCAGAGAAGGATAACTTATCCCAGGACTAATTGTTAATGCTGGGATAAGTTATCCCACCCTTGGCAACCAAACACCAGATTAAATGTCACTTAAAGATTATCCCTGGATTAAATCCTCCTGTCCATCACACCAAACGACCCCTTAGTGATATAATAACCTTAGGGGTTGTTTGGTGTGATGGATAAAAGGAATTAATCCTGAAATAATTTTTAAGTGGCCTTTAATCTGTTGTTTGGTTGCAAAGGTTGGGATAATTACTTATCCAAGGATTAACAGTTAATCCTAGGATAAGTTATCTCTTTTGGGGTGGAATAGTAATCTCAGGATTAGATAAACTATTGCTACGCCTACCAACCACACCCTACATTAGATAAAACATTTTCCTTCCTACCAACCACACCCTAACACATGTTTAATCATTTTATCTAACTCATGTTCATCTATAAGAACACTTAACACTCAAGTAGTAGAGCTTTGTTAGTCTAAATACCAATTTGCTTGATAGTACTAACATGAGTCCGAAGTTAAAAATGTACCTTTTTCCTCCAAAATGCATAAAGGATCACTCAAAAACAATTTTAATCAAAAGGAGTTCGGCCCTGAATAATGTATGTTGTGATTTAACCGTTTGACTGCGTCTATCTTTTACATCTTAATGAGTGATTCGATTAACCGCATAAGGAAAATTAATAGCCATCATAACTAATGTACAATGTTTCGTTCGTGATATTAAATATCATATATATTAAATCATACTATAATTTATTTATTAGTTTATGCGGGATTGAATTTGAAATAATAATAAGTGTACCAACAATAAATGGATTAAACTAGTTGAAGGCAAACATAATAGTAATCATGTATAACAATATTTTATATAGTATTAATAATTAATCATCACTACATCAACAAAAAAAGGTATTTTTCTGAGACAATAACTATTAGTTGAGTGATAATATGAGAAATCAACTCGCAATTTATTTCTTTAATCTATTAGCTTATAACTAGAGTTAAATGAATAAGAGTGGCATAGTTAGTGACAGAGCTAGAAATTCTAATAAGATATTCGAAAACAAATTCCAACAATGCCACAGTCTAAAGCAATTTATAAGTCACCTTTGCCGCCACACTAAAACTTTCCTTATTAAACACACACAATATTTGTTTCAATTCTTTTTACATAATTTGTGACTGTCTAGAAGAAATTTGAGTTGATCGGAATTGAAAAAAATCAACGCACAATATATAAATATTGCAAAAACGTATATGAATGTTAATACATGTCCGATGTATATTGACCTTGGCTTCCTTTGTCAAACATTTGTTGCTTAATTTACTTCCTCCCTGCTTCAAAGCCCAATTCTAAATTTCGACCATTTTGTGTGCAAAAATGAAACTTTAATCGATAGATTTTATATAGTGGCATGGTATATTAAAAGATTATTAATTTTAAATATACATATAATAATAGTCGCTAATTCACTAAACTAGAATTGGATTATCTATGGGAAGTCCGATTGAAATTGTACTAATACATTATTAATGCTGCTGTTGTTTTTTATTAGGAATTGGATTTGTAAACATTACCTCATTCAAATAGGATTTCTTGGAGAAAGGTTTATTTATATAAAGGGTATTGAAAAAGGTTTTATACTTTATAATAAGAATATTTTGTTGAACAAACTGTTTTCTTGTTAGGTTTATTGTGAGTTGATTAAATATGGTGAAAGAGGATGGTGGTAATGAATGGGTTAGTATTCTTGCGCCAGTAGGTTGGTATATTATTGCGTTAATAGGTATGGATGCTTTGGATGCTATGAATGATTATAGGAAGGAGCGGAAGCTCAAGAAGAAGGAGCAGAATGTCAAGTTGAAAGGATTACAAGAGACTTCTCAACAACGTGAAGATCGCATTTTGGCAGAAAGGGAAAGTTGTTTCCCTCTCCATCCTCGGTATTCCACCCCGCTTAGCGGAATCCGCTTTGCAGAAGCGGAAAGGAAAAGAAATTGACTACTCTATAGCTGAGCTACAATTTTGCAGACAATTAAATGAGTTTTTTCTATATTTAAGTTTTTTTTCCCTTTAATAGGATTAATGTACTGTTTTGCTACTTCTTTTACATTGTTTTTTTTTTTTTTGGATATTGTGTGCCAATTTATGTTCAATTCAATAGTTAATTTAGGTTACAATCCAAATTCTAAGCTCGATAGTATTAGAATGTATAAATTTTCAGCAGATGTTAATCCTGACTCTGATCTGTTATAACTCTAATCGGTTAGATTCTTTTTGTTTTTTGTTTTTAAAAAAATAAAATTTCCACGATTGATCCCGGCGTTTTTTATTTTTAAAAAATAAAATTTCCACGATTGATCCCGGCGACATATATAGATAATCTAGAAGGGGGCTGGCTGTCTCTTGTCCCGAAAATAAGCTCCTTTAATCCCACTAGGAAATTGATCGATCGTAACGAGTGAAGCAAAAATGAGCATTTGTCTGAATGGGTTTACTTATAAACAGTACCACAAGATCTTGAATGTTCCCTATCTGAAGTCAAGAGAATAATAAAAGGAATTAATTGTCTACAAAATTCTTGATGACACTATGGTTTGAAATCACTAGAATTAGGAAACTCTCCATATTTCACATTAGCTACGGATGTTTGTTGGATTACACTGGGTATGATGTTGTTGTTATTTTCCTTATTTCAGTAGCTCAAACTTCTATACAAAAGCTCTCTTATTACTAATTTTAATAAGAGTTTCTCTTGTCTTCTCATGTACAAGTTTCAGTGCCTCTACATTCTTGTTTAATTGTCCAGACCTTATGTGATGTAACACACATGCATAGCATTAGTTTTCTGTGTAATATACTACAATTTCATCAAAGACTCCAAAATGTTGTAGAGTGAAGAAGCTGTAATATACTAGATATATAGGGTGATAGTTTGCTAGATCTAGAATATTTTAATTTAGATTGAGGACACATATTTTGAATTTGTGTGATACTATAGTTAAAATGCCAAAGACAATCACCCTATCTAAATTAGAGGATAAATATTTTATAGTTTATATTTTTCATATAAACTATAATTAAAATGCCAATGACTCAAGTTGAGGCTTGCTGTGATGTGACAGCGGTGAGTTTAGCATTGGTAGTACTCTGTTACTTATTCATAATAGACTCATCAAACTACACTTCATTCTCAAATATAGTTAGGATTGACTATATGAATCTTTCTAGTAGTACTTTGTGCCAATCATGACTAACGTCCTAACAAAATCATTAATAAGACTATTCATCATGATTTGATCATTTGTAGCTAGCTGTCCACTTACCTCAACACACTTGACTATGTTTCTACACTACAATAAAAATAACTTTTAGCGGCAATAAATATTGATAATAATAAAGAGTGCTAAAGTCTTTACCGGCATTAGTTAAGCGTCATTAGAACCAATGTCGCTAAAGACTTTAGGGACATATACAAAGAGTGCTAATTGCCGCTAATAATCATTTTTTATGTAGTGCTAGAACCTCATTGGAGTCGACACTTCATTAAAGTATATTTCAGTAAGAGTAAAACTTATTTTGTTAAGAGAATGATACAAAGAGCAAAAGGACTGCAGTCCCAGATTTTCAAATTCTAAGAAGTAGGACACCTAATCTTAGGGGTTGTTTGGTGTGACAGATAAAAGGAATGAATCCCGAAATAACTTTTAAGTGGCCTTTAATCTGTTGTTTGGTTGCAAAGGCTGGGATAACTTATTCCAGGATTAACAATTAGTCTTGGGATAAGTTATCCCTCCCGGGGGTGGAATAGTAATCCCAGGATAAATATGTAAAATAATAAAAATATCCCCTTAAACTCTCTTTTCTACACCAATTTACATTCATGTATATTTACCATAATAACAACATTTATAATAACATTCACAACCTTAATTATTCATTGTTCTTATGACGATATATTTTTCTATTAAAAAAGTACATTTTATGAATACAATTTTTATTTATGAATATATTATAAGTTGAATTTATTTGCCTAATTCTTAGGTTTATTTATATTTTCATTTTTCTTAAAATGTTCACTTCACTGCTAAATTACATATTCTTAATTAAATAGTTAACTACTCACTTAAAAATTATATTTCATAAATCAATTAAATTGTAGATAACTTTAAAATGTACATAACTTAAATGATGAAATTTCTTTTAACTTTAATAAACTTAAAATGGAAGCTTTATTTTTAAGCTAAATAAGATGAATATTTTATTTTAAAACTAAATAAGATGAAAGTTCTATTTTAAAGCTAAATAAGATGGAAATTTTATTTTTAAGCTAAATAAGATGGAAGTTTTATCTTTAAGTTAAATAAGATGAAAGTTTAATTTTAAAAACACGCGGCATAATCATGGAAATGCGCAAACAAAATCTTTAAGCTAAATAAGATGGAAATTTTATTTTAAAGAATGAATAACTAATTAAAGCTTGTAAAGAAAAAATGTAAATAAATAAATAAAAATAAAGTGGAGGGTATTATTATAAACAAACAACTTGTTCTTAGAAATTATGCAATGAATATGTTTGCATATGTATGACAAACCAAACAAGCAATAAAAACTAATTTCAGCATAACTAATCACAGGATAACTTATCTCAATAGAACTTAATTATCACAACATAACTAATTCCAGCGTAACTTGTATTCAAACAAATACAAGCAACATACAAATATATATATGCCGTGTATTTTTCTTCCTCTTCGATGTAATCGATATAATTAATCCAAACGTTTTTGTTTTGAAATGTCAAAGTTTTGCCAAAAATTTAAAGACATCTTATAATCCAAAAATTTTCCAACGTGGCAAGTATGGTAGAAAAGAAAAAATTAGGAAGACCGGTTTTACCAAATTTGATGCATAAAATCAAGGAATAGAGAAAAAGAAAATAACATATTTGATAGTATATGTTTGTTTTTTTTTGTCTCCTTTTCCTTTTAATTAGCCCAAAATCACGAAACTATATCCCTAATTTTTAGCCTAAAAGAAGGATTAGAGAGAGGGTAAATCTACTACATTAGATAAACTATTGTTACGCCTTAGGTTTAGTAAATATGGAAGAAGAAAAATGCTTCCATATTTTTTTTTGTAACAATAAAAGGGCTTAAATAGTTATATCATATATGGTATGATTTTCTCCCATTGTGATATTCCCAATATGATTAACACATGTTCAATCATTTTATCTAACTCATGTTCATCTATAAGAACACTTAACACTCAAGTAGTAGAGCTTTGTTAGTGTAAATATCAATTTGCTTGATGGTATTAACATGAGTCCGGAGCCAAAAAAATCCCTTTTTCCTCCAAAATGCATAAAGGACCACTCAATTTTTTATTTAACCAAAAGGAGTTCGGGTCTGAGTGATATATGTTGTGATTTAATCGTTTGACTGCGTCTAGCTTTTAGATCAAGCGATTTGAAGACAAACATATCCTTTAATAGTAATCATGTGTAACAATCTTTTAATAGTATTAATAATTAATCATCACTACATAAAGACTTTAGCATTATTAATCATTGCATTAACAATCGCCCGTAATAATCCTGTATAATTAATTTGTAAAACAGATTACTACTATTGTAATACTCCCTCCATCATAGTTTAAGTGTCTAAGTTTGATTGGACTCAGAATTAAATAAACAGGGGGAGATTTTTGCATCTTGTAATGTTACATTAAAGATGTGTGTAGTCGTTTAAATTGGGACAATGAGAGTAGCACCAATCAATCGAAATAATAATAATAATGTTCTCTTTTTTTCCTTACAAAAGCTACAATATCACCAAATCCAAAACTTGCTAGGATGCAATCTGGAAAACTCTATTATACCAAATAGAATGAAGTATCATGTAAAAGGTGTCATACTTTACTGGTTCAGGATGCCAAAGGAAATGTTGTTGTACCTTCATCACATTGTTATACAGTTTCAGATATCTTCTTAGCGGGATTGATTCGAGTATAGACTTCAGATTTGGAATGTCCTTCTCTTGGACGAAAACAGCAAACGTTTCCCAGTTCAATGTCTCCAAAAATGGCGGTACAAAGTTATCAGATATGATCACAGGAACACATTGGTAGGAGATAGACTCCACGACTCGTGGACTGTTCACTTCATGACCTCTTGCGCATATACAGTACTTGCTGCTCTTCATGTGGAGGATATAGTCATGGTTGTCCATCCGGCCAAAGATTTTCATCATCGGATCTTTGTTTTGCCAATGCTTTAAGAGAATAGGACGGACATAGCCATGCATACTTCCAGCAAAGAAAGCAAGGAATTTTCGTTGGCTAGGACGATTTCCCCCAAGGCTTCTCGAGGGATTAGTTGAGACAATGTTCGTTTCTGGTAGAGAAGCATCCTTGCCAAACTTGAATCCTTCTCTTAAATCAGCATTGCATAAAGACTTTATGCAATTGGCCATCTCACGCCTAGTTTCTTCCGGGGCCTAAGACAAAAGAATAGAAAGACACTTCATAACTATACACAACTCCTTATTCTCCCATCAAAGTGAAACAGATTGAACATAGATCTTTATAAAAACTTGTAACAACGTACCCAGTCGTGGCAAGCAACAAGAAAATGGTCAGCTCCTTGTGTTCTGTTCCAGAATGGATATCTTCCCTTGATCAAATCAAGGTAGTTGTTCAAAAATGCTTTTAATTTATCGAAGCTGCGAGAACCAGGCACATACACCACTTCTTCCAAAGTTTGAGAACTAAAAGGCAAGTAAAACAGGTGTGCTTTGTTTGGGTCATCTGTGAGGAACTGCTTGCTTGCTTTTAACTGCTTCATGAACCAACCTTCTGAAGCATAGATGCCCTTGAGCTTTGGTTGATGGAATATGGGTCTCTTGCCCTCCTTATAGATGTAAATCTTGAGATTCTGTTCCATTAACTCATAGCTCCTGCATTTTGATGAATGAAATCTGGTAAGCATACCGCTAAGTGCAATCTCACGATTCATCCAAACCAGCAAAAGCCAATATGCAAGTAATTAATAACCAAAGTAAAGCTGGCAGAAATTCATGTCTATACCATGAATGATCAAGCAGATTATGCAGAACACAGCTTATAAATGATCCTTTCATGTATCGAACTAAATTTGATACAGTAGCAATGAATAGATTTATCTTTTGACAACTTTAGTAGATGAGCAGAAATGTATTTGTAAGCTATGAAAACCACTAATACAATCAAGTGTACCTTTTAAACTTCGAAACATTGTGATAAACTGGTGCATATAGGCCAGGATCACTGATATTGTTAGCTGCACTTTCAATCTGTGATTTTGCACTCAGCAATACTTCATCACCAGCTGAAGACCATGCTGGATTCTGCCAGAACTCAATAAGCAAAAGGAATTAGAAACGATTCCATTCAATGAATTAGCATTTCCTAATCTTACATATACCTATACATACCGTTAAAAGGTTTGAGGGGTGACTGCTCCGAAGCAACATATTAGTCATTTCAGATATTGACACTACACATTCCACCGATGCTTTTTTCGCAGCAGGAGTTCTTTTGGTCATAGTGGAACCATTCCCTGACAAGGCATGATCATTTCTTAATAGCCCTGTTGCTTCATTTGGATTATGAGGACTAGCCAATGCAGTCGAATTATCGGTGTCAACATGCCTATGTGAAACAGAGGGAGCTGGTGAATTCATCAGCTGTGTTGTGGCATTCGTCGAGTTTAAAGGGACAACAATAACAGTTACTTCATCAATCTGAGTAGCTATCGGAGCAATCAAATTATCATCAACTTGTGGAGGTGATGAAATCAATGGCGGTGATTCAATGTCCGATGGTAGAGGTACAATATTATCGTCTTTATTTTGTTCATCCAACATTGGGGCTACATTTCCATTGTTACCTTTGAATATATTCCCAAATTCCATAGCCCTTTCTGGTGCTAAATTCGTGTTTGGTTTCAGCAATTCCACTCCAGAACTATCATAAGAATGATTACCACCACTCTTTTTTGATTCAATTGAAAAAATCGAATCGTTTCTACTGATTTTCTCATCGAATCCGCCAGTAAAATTGATTTGTGTATTAACATAGTTCATTCTATTGAAATTCAATCCAGAAAATAAAGATCCTATGAAATTCCCATACGGAAGTTCACAAAATTGAAAAAGTATAGAAAATGCAAAAACACCTCCCATTACCCATAACACTCTCCTTGTCTCAGCCCGGCACAGAAAATCAGTAACAGCCATAACTTATAGGTTGAATTCACCACTTACCAATACAACATTCATCTAAAATCCCCTGCCAATTTCCCAAAAGACGAAATCATCAAAACCAAAAAGATTTACACAGAGATTTCAATGAAAAATTGATGATAAAAATCCAAATTCATAGGGAGAAGAAGAAAAATAGGTAACAAAAGTTAGATATGATATAGGTTGATTACTGTTATTTATAAATACCACATGCAGTGTTTAGCCCTAACAGAAGAAGAAGAAGAACAAGTGTGATGACCTATTCTTCGGCAACTTTGAAGTAAGTCCAAAGAGTAATTTTTTGGCTTCTCCAATGAAAAATTATTAGTATATGACCAAATTAGCACTAAATTATTACAATTTACAACTTTAATCCTTACAAAACTATATTTAATAAAAAAAAAAAGCACCAATTGTAAGGATTTTATCAATCCCAACATGAGATTTCATTAATTTGAATTCAATCGAACCCAATATCGATAAAAAAAAAATTAAAATAAGAATTACCTGTCCTTTCATGAAATTGAACAAGTGTGTAAAGCCATGCAAGAGGCTAGATTTTCGGCGCAGCTTTTTATGAATGCCACATGTCCTCTTTAAGTCAGAGATTTTTGGTTCTTATTTTTAAAAAAAAATATATAATCATCAGAGTTAAATTTCTAACGAAAATTTATACATATCTTATTAGTCACCAGTTTTAGACTCAGTGAGTCAATACTTACTAACCCATTGTATAAAGCTCATTATATAAAATTCATTTGATCCATGTTATATGTGTATTGGATCTAAAAATGAATCCTAAGAAGATATATAGTACGTATAAATTTTCATTAAAAAATAATTTTTTTATTAGTTTTTATCGTGTTTGAAATATGTGTATAATTTGATGATCATATTATTAAAAAATTAAGTCGAATTTTTTGACATTGATAGACACGATATTTGGCGTAAATGTCACTCCATATTTATTTTCTTTCCTTTAATTATTTCCTCGTAATTGGATTTTATTCTCTTTTTCTGTTCTTGGGATTACTTATATAAATGGTAAGTTGTTAGACTTCAAATCATTCCACCTATATCAACATATTGATTCGTTTTTTTCTGTTCTTGAGATTATTAAGATATATGGCAAGTTGTCACTTGTCAGCAGTAGTTATTTGATCATGAAAATAAAAATAAAAAATTTATTTGAAATTTTAAAATTGGAGTTATGTTTGGGTATAGTATTTATTGTTAATATTTAGAATTATAATATATTATTTGAACATGGATATAATTTAAATGGGCTTATTTTGTGAAAATAAAAAATATTTTTAAAAAACAAAACAAATTTAAAAAGTAAAAATAAAAACAGGGTTTTGGTAATTTTTCAATTTCCAAATACAACTTCAAAATGTATTTTAAATTTTCATGACCAGACATTTATTTTCAAATAAGGTGAAATAATATTTCAGCAAAAAGTAAATATTTATGGCCAAACGGGTTCAAATCACCCCAACTATCTCTACATATTTGGATTGTGCATTGCAGGGTCCATTCAGGGTGGCGCTCCCAACAAGATTTCTCCATATCCAGGGCTCGAACTCGAGACCTTTGGTTAAGGGTGAAACACTCCCACCAATGCACCACGACCCATGTTGGTGACGTATTGTTACTTAGCTAGAGTTTAACTATAGTTTTATCTTTAAATATTTGTTTGATAATGAAGTCTGATTATATTTTACATTTTTTATCTTTAAACATTTTCAAATTTTCATGCCAAATTTTGAATTTCTTGAGACTTCCACTCATAAAATTTGAATTTATTTCAAGTAAACTACATGTCCAAACAAGATGTGGACATGGTACAATAGGTACCGAATTACCATAATGGATCAAAAAATTTGATATCGTGGTTCCTATATTATGAGTTTTTGGTATGATATATGTTAAACATTTTAAACTTTTTTATATTCGATAGTTGTAAATAAAATATGAAATATTGTATGAAAGTATATAGTTATATAAATAATTCATATATATTGTTGTAATTCTAATGATAGAACAAAATTAAATGTTTAGATGATAGAACTTTGACAATTTTATTTTGATTGAAATGCCTTTTTCTTTTTTTTATGTATAATTTGATTAACAAAAAAATTGCTTAATTATACTTTCTTTTTACTACGTATTTTTATATGTGTAACATAATAGTTTAAGATGATTGAAATATTTTTGAAAAGTTGAAATAATAATTATATTTTATATGAGTATATATAAGTCAAATTGAAGAAACTATGATTACTGATTTATCATACCGCAAATTGAACTTAATAATATCAAACCATGCCAAATTAACGTAATGGATTAGTATTTTTGAAAAATAAAAAATCACAATTACCAAATCAAATTTTCAAAAATTATACCATATCATATCATATTCATCTCTAGTCCAAATACTTCAAAATTACAACTTCAAAACTCAAATTTTCAAATTCGACTTCAAATCTTTTACTCTTCTGTTTTTTTTTTTAAAAAATAAGAATAAATTACTATTTAGTTATATACTCTAGTTAATTTTTATTTTAGCCAAGTTGAGATTTCTCAAATTTAAGTAAAACGAAAAAGAAATTATTTCACAGAACTTTAATATCTTTTCAAACAAAATATATGTTCCTATTATACCTTCAATTTTCAAACACTCATTTGTAAAATAACTTCAATTTCTATTTGTTTTTTCAAATATTACAAATTCATATCCAAACTTCTATGTATACTCTAATTTTTTAATTTTTTTTATCATAATAAAGGTCTACACAAATTCTTCTAGAAAAACACATACATAATTAGCAGAGTGTACCAACAGAGGAATCTTATTGGCACATAGATAATCAAAATATGATTATTATATTTTACTTTTAATTTTCGGCTTAAGAAATAGCAATTCATTATCCATAAATATTGAGTAAACATAGGATTTAGAATCCTGATTCTCTCCTTCAAAAATTTCCTCTCCTAAAATCTTTCGACATTTTCCCACTTTTTTCGGCTATCGAAAAGGTATAAGTTAAGAATATGATTTTGTATGAAAAAAAATATGAATGGAGGTCATAGAGAGGTGTCATATCACAGTGTATATATATTAGTATATATAATAAATGGGAATAACCAAGCACCACACCTCAACATGTGTTCCAATAAGAATCACTACTAATATCCAATATATTTATAAGTGGGCCCCACCACCTTCCACTTTAATACTACAAATTATATATTAATTACTATACTATAAATGACTTAAATACTCCATATTATATATTACAATAATTAACAATTATTTGACACTTTAAATTCTATCAATGCCATATAAATTAAGATAAAAAAGGTAACATATAATATTTATATTTATATTTATAATAATAATAAATATATATAACTTAAATACTCCATATTATATATTA
>NW_006239228.1:570431-583021 GCF_000226075.1 Solanum tuberosum
TTAAAAATCATATAAAATTTTCAATAACTTCTCAAATTCCATAATATGACATAAATTATATATATATATATATATATTGGGCCCCGTGCTGGCACGGGGTCTTATATCTAGTATATATATATATATATATATATATAAAAGTGTGGATAACCACATAGGTGACGGTCAACATGTTTGCTTCACCTGTGTGGTTCCACACTTACATATACATTTGCCTATTTTTTTTCTTCGTTTTAATTTGTTTGTCTTATTTTTTTATTTTATTTTATATATTTAACAATTGCATAAAAAATACTATAAATCATGATAATTGACAACTTAAATTATTTTTAAAAAAAACATATTAAAAAATCGATTGCTTATAAAAAAATCGATTGATTCATAAAATTAATCTATCTGTGTCACATAAAATGGGATAAAGAAGTAACATGTATTATTTAATTTGGAAACTAAGTAAAAAGTATTGTAAATCTCAATTATTAACAACATATTAACTCTTGAAATTCTATTTGTGCTACATATACTGGGGACAAGAGAAGTAACATATATTATTTAAAATTACGTAAAAATTACTATAAATTACAATAATTAACAACTTAAAATATTTAAAAAACATGTTAAAATGTAATTGACTCTCTAAATTTTATTAATGTCACATTTAGTGAGACAAAAAAATAACAGATGTTAGGCCCGTGATAGCACGAACACTTGTATCTAGTATATATATGGGAAAATTACGCGATTAAGCAAACTTATACTAATTAATTATTCATTAAAGCTATAGTTTATTTTAAATACCATTCGCCACCAAATTTCGATTACAATTACGTTGCCGATTTTTTCTATCTATATAAGCATGTATGCTGTCCCTTTTCATATATAGAAATGATTCCTTGTCTTTCTTAACAATCCTTTACCTTATTTTCTTCTTAAATTCCTCAACATAAATTGATTTTAAAATTTAAAATTTGAAATTCTTTTCTCTCAAATCGTGTTTCCTAATTTTCAGGGCACTCTTATGCGGTTTAAGTTCTTTTTTTTTTAGATCAGTCCATTCTTATTTTTTTTAATTTGTACTTGTATATGACTGCAATTTCGTATGATTTTTCAGATTTATAGTTAGATACAATTAAAATACGGATGAAGAAACATTCAAAATAGCTATGAGATATATTACAACAAATATATAAGATAAATCAGTTGTGAATTATACATATACAAATATTTAAGTACAAATCAGTTGTCACTATTTCTTTTATACAATTACAGACAAAAATAACTAATTGATACAAACAATAATTTCACAGAAAAAATAGTTATCAATCAATTATACATATACAAATATTAATTCCACAAAAAAAAATAGAATTATGTGAATTATACATATACAAAATATACAAATATAAATCAATTGCCACTTTTCATTTTATACAATTACAAATGTAACTAGCTAATTTGTACATACACTAATTCCACATAAACTATAGTCATCAATCAATTATACATATACAAAAATTGATTCCACCAAAAATAAAACCGAATAATATACCAATACAAACCACCTTTTGAAGAATACGTTTATACAATTACGGACGAAAATAGTTAATTTATACAAACACAATTCCACGCAAACTACCGTAATCAATGAATTGAATCAATCAATAATTAATTTATACAATAAAAAATAAAAATCAATCGATACAAATCAATTTATACATATTTGGAAGGAAGGAAAGTCATATTCGATATGAAAGTCTTAAGAGATACTATTCCATGAATTAAGGGATTGTTTATCTTTTCCCAACTGATCCACATTACCGTCATTATCCTTTAAAAAAATTGAAAATTTTGTTTGGTATAAAATACCACATAATCGAGAATTATACAAACACTGGCTCATAGTCATTTAAATTATAGTTATAACCTGTAAATATGCAAACTATAGCTACAGAGCCTAATTAAATTTATTTTTATGGCTATATGTGAAATTTCCTCTATATATATTCCACAAAAGAAAATAAAAATACAAATACAAATATTGGAGATGATTTTTAACGGCAAACAAATAAAATTTTACTAAAAAAACGTGAAACTTGATGCTTGATGAAACTGAACAAAGAAACTAATTGAAGAAAACAAAAATAAAAAGGTAGCAACTCACAAGAACAAATTTAATGAATTAAGATGTTTATAATTGAGTTTAATTTTATATGATTTATTTAATCTAGTGAGTCTTGCGAGTGAGTTATTTTAGGGGAAATTCAGTACATTTTTGTTTGATTTGGTAAATTTCATTTAAAATATGGGCATATTTAAATATTTTTACAACGACATGAATATATTTGATCTAATAGTTTAAGATTGGACAAAAAAATTTAATTAATAAACGAAAACAAAAGGGTCTAAAGGATTATTTGATTATTTTCTGTTATTTCCACTTTACTCTTTCTTCTCCCTTTACTTCCTAAACCCTAGTCTAAACCCCTTCTCTTCATAAAATTGTTGAAGTTGTGGAGCTATGGACATTGATAGAAAAGATGGGCGAACAGCGAATCAATTGAGACCATTGAGTTGCTCTCGTAATGTTCTTAATCGCGCTCATGGCTCTGCAAGTTGGTCTCAAGGTATTTAAATGATAAATTTCGGTAATTCATTTTAGTCGTTTTCATTTAAAGTTGGAGACTTTTATACTTGTACAGGGGAGACAAAAGTTCTTGCTGCTGTTTATGGACCAAAAGCTGGAACAAACAAGAACGAGAATCCAGAAAAGGCATGTTTTGAAGTCATTTGGAAGCCGAAAACCGGGCAGATTGGTTAGTTTCACTAAACGCAGTGATGGGCCTTGTCATACACTTTTTGTTACTAATTGATGAATTGCAGTGTTTGATATTTTCATTCAACAAATTGTTTGGTGCTGCTACATTATATGTGTGAATGGGGCATGATCACGATAGAAGTTTCTCCTTTTGTAATTCAAAATCTACTTTGTGTTTAGGTAAAGAGGAGAAGGAGTATGAGATGATTTTGAAGAAGACTGTGCAAAGCATTTGTGTTTTGAATGTTCATCCAAATACCACCACGTCTATTATCATTCAGGTGAGACAATCTATAAGTACGGAGGAACTTCATTCAATAGGCATTTGTTAACCTTACCTGCTGCAATTAACGATGTTAACTGTTAGAGATTTGTATGTCAGTAGAATTGTAAAGAATGTCAAGTGTAAGACAGCCTAAACTATTAAACACTGAAAAGGAAGTGGTTCAAATAGAGCAAGATGAATAGTGAGTAATCATGTAGCCAACTCCAACTAGCTAGGGATTGAGGATAGCTGCCGTCGTCGTTGTATATATGGGGTTCAGGTCTTCAATCTGTTGGTGGACGAGTTGTTAGCTTTGTACTATAGCTGTAGTCTGGATGGAGAACTTGAGTTTATTCTGGAAGGAAACTAATTAACACTCACAACTTACAGCTCTTACATGTTTAGAAGACTATAGTTCTTGAAGGAAGTCGGAAGGCAATAAACTTATTAGGGAAGTAGTGAAATTTTGGACTTTTTTTTTTATTAGGTAAATTATTTCTTTGTTATTGGGGAAATCCCTGTCTACAAGCAATATACCAAAAAGTAGAGACCCTACAATAAGACATGGTTCTTGACAAAAGTTACCTATATACGAACCAGAGCTCAAAGGTGTGGCAAAAGGAAACTAGAGGTGTCATGATATTCCTCCAATAAACAAAATCTTGTTCTACCCTTCTATTTCTCTCCTTCCAAACTACTCACATAAGAGCTAGAGGAGCAACATTCCATGTTGATGGTCTTCTTTTACTAACTGTAACAAGCTTAAGAAGATGATGAAAGTACTTATAGTGAATTAGATATTTCAGAGCAGATCGGAATGCAAAGTAGAAAGATGTTCATTGTAGCAGTTACAACTATCTAAAGAGAAGAATAGTAATAGGAAAATATGAAGAGAGAAGCAGTAGGACAAAATGTTGAGAAACGGGTATATGATATCCCTTCTTTACAAGGGACCAACATCATACCATTAACTCAAAGCATAGTAGGCTGTAATCTGTGATTCAAAGAACATCATATAATGCATGTAAAGAGGCTATGGTACTTAATGATGAAGACTAAATCACCTAGATTGGCAATGAATAATGATTTTGTTGCAGTCACTTATAGCCCAAGTCTGGAGTAGAGCTTTTAAATGTCCCTCTGTTTCACCTTTTGAGGGATTAAAGACAATTGGGCCACATAGATGTTATGAATTTTGTTTCTTGTTTATTTCTGTCTTTTCACTTTGTTTCGTCATTTACTCAATTAAGCATGAAAGCTGAAGTGCACGTTCTAGCCACTTTTGTTGGGGCTAAAAAGTATTCCCATCAGTATACTAAGATATTGGAGTGCCGTGTAGGCATTGATGAACATTACATTTATACCCATATAAGACAGTTGTGTTGATTGAACTAGGTTTTGACATCTTTGTTGGTTGGCCATGTGTCTATCTGAAACTCATGATATCAGAAAGCTCATGCTTCTATGCATAATGATTTTGTTAGTTTTTTTTTTGCTAATTGCGAATTGTATATTATATTTGTTTAATCATAATGATAGCTCTGACCAAAATTTAAGTAGTTAAATTCTGATGCAGGTTGTCAACGATGATGGAGCTGTATCCTTAGTTATTGAACTCTTTCTGTTGCTACAATTTAGACGATTTACACCCTGATATCTGAGAGTGCTCAGGGATGATGGGAAGAGAGCTCTCATCAATTTGAATAATCGATCAAACCATCAAATTACTACGTGAATGAGCATACCAATTTTTTTATCCCAGATGATTACTTAAAAAAATGGATTGAGTATTAGTTTGCATTACAGCTTCATTTAATACTCTGTCCTAGAAACTGGTTAGATTTGATGCTTTTTAAGAGTCAAATGTTTTAAGGGATCATTACTTCCACACGCCCAGTCCTGCCAACGGGAGTGTGGACATCATTTTATGGGGGCCCAACATTTGGTTAACCTAGAATTAGGACGAGTTTGACTTCGATACCACGTTAAAGAAATTGACGGTGAGACTAGCTCAACCTCAAAAGCTATCTCATGAGGTGACTAATAATTGCTCAGGACCATATAAAGAGACCAAATGCACATTCCACAAGAAATGTGGGACAACTTAACATAGTTTGGTGATACTATATGAAGTAGATCAGTTAGTAGATTTCATAGGCTCTTTGTAATCATGACTACTTGGCCTTTGAATGTTTTTTTGTTTGGTTGCCAGCATACCCTCATTGCTGATGAATACAACTTTACCATTCTCGAAAAAAAACATAGTTTGGTGATACTCTGTAAGGTGATCGAGAGTAGTGGTAGTGAGAAGACAGAGTATACCTATCTGCCAAAAGGTGTAACTCTTTTTATGGTCACATTTTTTACTTTTGTAATACCTAGAATGCTGAATTTTCAGGAACTAATATCCAACTAGGACATTATTATGTGACCATGATAAAACCGTTTTTAAGAAACTCAGCAAAATGACCTATCTTTTTTAAAGGGAACCACCTCTATATCGTCTATCACGTGATGTTAGAATTCTGCAAATTACTGATGTTAGATCATTCTTCAACCTTGATTTGCTCGTTAGTCAAGAAACTTCCTTGACTGCATTTTCCTAAGCTTCTTCCATGTGCCATAAATGCATTATGTGCTGCCCTTGTGGATGCTGGAATTCCTTTGAAGCACCTTGCTGGTATTAATCTTCCATCTGCAATTTTGCGATAAAGCATCATTATTTGATAATTTACTTAATGTATCAATATGAGGAAAGATGAAATGATGGAGGCTTATTGTTTTCTGTAGTTGCAATATGTTGTACTCTAACGGAGAGTGGACATATTCTACTGGACCCTAGCAAGCTAGAAGAACAGGTTTTTTTCCATTTAGTCTTTTATGTAATTTGTAAGCTTTTTTAGCATTCTTAACTAGCTCATATCATGAAATTATACTGTTGAATAATATGCTTATGTGATGATAACAGAGAATGAAGGCGTTTGTATATCTAGTTTTCCCGAACTCGACATTATCTGTGCTTCCTGAAGAAGCATTGAAAGTGAGAGGTGAACCCATGGAACATGGGCTTATAACATCTTCTACGCATGGTGTAATGTCGGGTAAGATACGAATCTATGCGCTTACATTCCTAATGTCATTTATGATTATCTGTAGAAGTTCTTTTTACTGCTAAGATTGTTGTATCATCAAAGTTGTACCGGTATGGAACTACTGGTTTTGTATTCCCCAAAATCAGCAGTCTATGCTTTTGAGATAGCACTATGCTTTTATTATGTATGGTGGGAGCTTCATTACCTCAAAGTTCTTTGTTATTCTGCCTGATTATGAAATTCTGGTTTCTGGTTAGAGCTTGTGGTTCTGAGACGTTAGTCAACAGTTTGTTGATCCCTCTTGTTGCTAGTGGATAGCTATTTGTCTGGTATCTTTACAATTAATCTCTTTACAGGAGATGCATTTTAGTTGGTCACTGTAATACATGTAGTGCATATGGAGCAATACCTTCAGCACGATGATTCACAATTGCTCTTAATTTTGTGAATTAAGTAGTTACAACATTTGCAGTCTGTAGTTGTAGTTTACTTCTCAAAAAATTGTGTTGTAGTTTGCAGTGTCAAATATGTGGAATTAATTCTGCAAAGTTTGTTTTAACCTGTTTATGGAACTGAAAAACAACATAAGATCTACTGCTAAATTTGAATTTAGTAGATGTATGTTGCTTCCCCTTAACCCCCTCTTGTATTTGTTGCCCTCCCTGCCATCGGACCCTCCATTTTCATATTGAATGATATCTGGATAAGAGTTAAAACCAATCACATTCAATGTTATATATGCATTTTAGAGCCTCATCACTTTTTGATTTTTTTAACGTAAGAAGATAGTTAGATTAAGAATGAGAAAGTGGGATCTTTTTAACCTTTGGCCTACAGTTGGTAGCTATTTTCTCTTTAAGCTATTTGATATCATTTTTGATAAACTGACAGAAAAAGTTGTCGACCACTTTAGTAGAAATCATGTTGGCTTTTGTTCCGTAAGAGTGCTTAGATCAACTGTTATGACTTGAGATGTTTCCTGTATTCAGTTGATGACTACATACGCTGTTTGGAGAGAGGACGTGCTGCCACTTCCAAGTTGTCTGATTTTTTCAGGAGAAACTTGCAATCACAAGTCCAAAGTGACTAATCCAAGTTGGGTTAAATTGATCGGATCAGCAAAAGTGAGATCTCACGACTTTCCTAGTCCGTTGTGTTGTTCGTGTTGGATCTTTGCTTGGCATAAATTGAACGTGGAGGTGTCATGATTGTTGTACATTTTGATATCATCTCGATGGCTTTGGCTACTAATCAAATAGTTGAGGTGTGGTTCTCCATGGAATGTCAGTGTAGCATATTCCCCTTTCAATTTGCAGGAGACACACCTGCGGAAAATCTAGGTAGCAAACTAATGTCTTTTCTTGATGCCAATGACATCAGTAAAAAATGGATTTCTGAGTATTAAGTTTGCATTACAGCTTCATTTAATACTCTTGTCACAGAAGCTGGTTAGACTTTGATGCTTTTTAAGAGAAGTGTTTTAAGGTATAATTCCAGAGACCTCCCCTCAAATTTGATTTGCTATGTTTTATGTACCTCCCTTATTTGAATCTTTGCAAAATTATTTTAAACTACTTATGGGCAAAAAATTTAAAAACTTATGTGTCTTTCTATAGCTGAGGCTCAGTCATGTTTCCGAGCAGGGGTGCAAAAATAGGTTTGGAACAAACCTGAATCAATTTGGGCTGCCATGGAGGCGGGGTGGGTTGAGCTTAACCCATAAATTTTTTAATTTGCCCCGCTCCACCTTGCATAACTTTTTTCATTTTCAAACTCACCCTGCGCCGCATAGACCTACTCTACATAATTTTTTTAATATTTTCTTTTTCTAGTTAAGTTTGATACAAAAAATAAAATTTATTTTTTCATTATATTGTATTAATTTAATAAGATAGTGATTTAAAAAATTATTTTTAAGAAGTCAATTGGGAAACATGTAAGAAACTGTATTATTTTTTATCGAACAATTTTCACTTACTATTTTGGATGTTTTAGTAGTTTTAAAGAATTATCTTAATTAATAATGATCTATCACTTTTGTAACATGTAAAAAGTTAAAATTAAGTTTGAACTCACATAAAATCACATATATCCACAATTCATTCGGACTTGCAATAGTTTTAAAAAATACTACTACAACCCGCCCCGCATCCCACTCACCTGGCACAATCTTAAGTTCACGCCGCACCACATAGCCTTAAACCCGCTCTACTTGGCATCCGTCCGTCCCATTGCCATCCCTAACTGGCATGACAATTGAGATATTTTGAAAAAAGGGTGGTCTAGAGAGGGTGATATACCTTGGAAATAAGTGTTTTGACTTTTGGCTCTATTCGCATAACTTCAAGTTTAACAAGCTTTGTTCAATTACAACACTCTTGACCTTGAATGTTAGTTCATGAGAGAAGCGGAAGTCAAAAATAAAAAATTAAAGACCACCCATTTTCAAAGTAGCGTGATTTCTTGATTATAGAAGCTTTACTAGCTCATTCCAACAATTATGTTACAAAATCAACACATTTATTTCTTAGATGTTGTCCAGTCCACTGAACAAGAGATTTGCATAGTCCATGGCTGTGAAAGCTTGTTTGAGCCTTTGAGTTTGGGATTTGAAGGTTGATACTTGATACATTATTAAAGCTTATAAGGAACCTGTCAATTCATTATTCACCCATGACAAACTTTTTTCCAAAAAGTGGAAACTTTTTTCCAAAAAGTGGAAACTTTTGACCAAAAATTAAATTACTAAATTATCCTTATGCAATTATAATTTTTAAGTAGATATTTCTATAGTCGATTTGGTTCCAACTTTTTGATATTTTTAGCTTAAAACTAAATCCAATTTATCATTTTTTTTAGATTAAAAATCAAAACAAAACTAAAGAAATAATGGTTCTTTTTTTTTTTTCCGATTTTGTTCGACTTTTTATTTCATTTTCAGTAGTCGGTACAGTTGACAAATCAGACTCATTATAAAGAAGGAAGCCGGTCAAGCTGTTCCAAGTTCCATGGCATGCCAATATGGAAGGGAAAATTATTTTCTACAACTTTTGAATTTTATTTTCAGTTATGAAGACTTTTACTTTTCTTTTTCATATGATGTCCACTATCCATATTAAATTTTGACCAATTTAAATTCGCACAACATAAAATTTCGCTCCGATAAAAAATAAATATTTCTGAAGAGTTTTATTTGTTCTCAAGTTATATAAAACATATAACATACTTCCCTAACTAGATTTTCCATTGGTGTATATATGTGGATATTATTTCTACTATGTCTTACCAACAAAATTTAAGGTTATGCAATACTATGGAAAATTTACAACTTTGACTTTTCAGAGTGAATAATTTATACGACACTTAATTATAGCAATTATCCTTTAAAGTTTGTTGTGATTTATATCTATTTTATGATAATAAAGTCATTCAAGTTAAATTAACTTTTCCACAAAGTTAGACTAGTTTTCCTAGCCAAAGAAAAAGAGAGGATATAATTACATAAACCTCTTCTAATTAAAGTTTAGTTTTGTAACACTTATTTCTGTTATTAGTAAGAAATAGACATAAGTGATTTTGATGAATAATTTATTATAATTGAGTAATTGTTAAGTTATTCACTCCTAATTATATGATGCAAAATTTCACCTTTAATGATTAATTAGTTAATTAATAGCATATCTTTTATGAATATTTTCTCAGTACCTCAAATTGCAAGTCAATCATGTATACTTTTTACTGAATCTTTCTTCCATTGTTTGAATTTTCAACCATCCTTACGTCCTAATTTGTATGAAAAAACATATTTTTAGTTAGCGTTTGACTCCAAGTTTTCAAATATTTTTGGCAAATTATATTTGGGTGAAGTTTCACCATGTGTTTGACTCCGAATATTTCCAAAAATATTTGACTATTTCAAAAAATATGATTTATATCCATAAGTTTTAAAAATTATTAAAAATACCCATAAATTTATATTATAATTTATAATGAATATGTTCTGTTAAAAAATAGCCTTATAACATAATTGAGAACAATCAACAACAACAAAATAACAATATAGGCAAGACAATACATTTATCGCATACTCAAACTTGTCATTTATTAAGTTATAATTATAACTCATCAAACACAAATTGTTCATTTTTTTCAATTTTATCACTCAAATTAGAACTCAAACTTTTCCGGAGGAGGTAGTAACAAATATTAGTTGGAATTAATAAATGATGGGTGCTTTTTCATAAAATATTAATGTTTGGGATAATTTTTGATTTTTTTTTTGGATAAACTACTTTATTCATATATCACTACCATATACACTAATTTTACCTCTACTTTCAAACAATTACATATATTACCACTTTTGATATTTTATATCATATATTATTGAAGATACACTCAATATTCATATCCCTTAAAACTAGGATTGATTAATTGTCTTTACATTTAAACTCTAAAATTAGTGTTTTAATTAAAAACAAATATCTTTCTCTCAGAGAGTATGAGTTATGGTAAAACTCAAACTCTAACTCTCTTTCTTCCTTTGATAAGTCGAAATTTACTGAGAAGAAACACTCCATTAAAACCAATGTTCTACATCTTGTCAACACAAACATCAAATTCTTAGCCTTTAATTTTCTCACTCTAAAATTAATCCCCCACAATCCATCATTTTATCTCGCAAGGGGAGATACCTCTCGCGCGTAGAGACAATGGATATCGTTTTAAGTAGAGATTTCAAGCCCAATAGATTTATCAAATTCGACATTGACGATGGTACCGATTGCATACCTTGTATACTATGGATCAACCAAGAAACTTCGCGTCACTTTGAGCAACACTGATGAAACAAAAGGTGAAGCAAAAACCACCGCGGTGAGATGCCCTGACCAGCCACGAATGTAATCGAAAAGTTTCAATAAGCGGAGATTTACGCATGTATTTGACACATTATTGATGTATCTGATACATTATTGAGATATGAATATATGTACCTAATTTTTATAAGTGTATCTTATTAAGTGTGTGTATCTAATGAATATCTTGGAGATTTACGTATTATTGAAAATTTACGCATGTATTTGACACAATTTGTTCTGTCATGTATCTGAGTCTCATCATATATATCTGGTCTCCTATCACGTATCTTAATATTATCATATATATTTGTTATGTTATTAATTACAATGTATCTAACTATTTTCATATTTATCTCAGATACATGTTTTTGGATATAACGTATGAAATTGATACTTGATACATCAAATTATACATATAAAAGATACATGAAATAATTTAAAAAATAATAAAATGAAACTAATTAAACATAGATACACTCCTTGATTTTTGCTTTATATTAAGGGATTTAATTAATTTAAATTTTCAGAATTAATTGTTAATGTATTTTGAAAATCCTCAATTACTCCTTTAATTAAGGAAATCCGTTACAACCAATTAATTTAAATAAATAAAATATGTATCTCGATTTTAAAATTCGACAGATACATGTATCTAGTGGATTCAGATTCATGTATCCTAAGCATGAAATATGGTAAAAGAAGTAATATTTGAAACTATCGAAATCTTAGTAATTATGACCTAAACTAGTGAGATTTATGTAGTTTGCGTTTTTTAAAAATTCCAAATATTGAAATTTGGCCCAAATACTAGTTTTTTCTAGTATTTAAAAACTTGAGATACTTGACAAATGTATTTGCCAAGCTATATGATCAAACACCACTTTCCAATTTATTTCCAACTAGTAAACTTGTCCGCGCTTCGCGCGGTTATAAAAGATTAATACACATAATTTTATCAATATTATTCCTTCTATTTTATATAAAATGAATTTTTAGACATTTTTTCATTGTTTAAAATAATTAAATTGTTCAACGTTCAAGATAAATATTAGTCCTTCCCTTAAGGTTTTACATTTTTCCAAACTCTTTTGAATAATGACTATCTTTACTTTTAAGAATAACTTGGGAATAACCAAAAGGGAAATAGTGGAAAATATAGTTTAATTTATGTCCTTGAATATTTTTCTTAATATAAAAGGAAGATGTATTTACAAAATCATTGCTATAACCTTTATTGTTAAAAACTAAAAGAATAAATTTATGAATTCTTTGTATAATCTTCTAAGTTCTTGTTGACATTCACTTTCACAAGCCGATTTATAGGACTACAATATGAAATATCAAATAATGTATAGTGACTATTAATTATTTTAGGGATTATATATAATAATAATAAGTTATTGGAGTAATGAAAATAAAAACCATTAATGTTTACATTAAAAAAAAATCTATAAAACACTAATATACTCACATGATTATCGATATATTGTCTTCATGTTATCAATATTTGCTACAAACTAATCATTGTTTACATATTTTTGATAATAAATTTAGATACT
>NW_006239228.1:583594-605887 GCF_000226075.1 Solanum tuberosum
AAATAACAAAAATATGAGAATTTTATTTATATATATATATATATATATATAAGGAAGAAAAGGTAAAAATGTTTGTAACCATATATTTGATATACTATATAAACTGTAAAATATAGGTCCAAATTATAGTGCCGAAGAGACATAATAACTCAAGATAGAGATACTGATAGTTTATGTTCACTCAATAATAATATTGTGATCATCACTTTTGAGAAATCTTTTGGGTTGGGTTGAGCATATTCAGGCCCTTCCGAATAAAGGGCCAACCCCCCAACCCTTCAAATTCTTTGGCCCGTGAGGCTTGGGCCGGGTAGGGCTGGGCCGACCCTTTTTGACAGCTCTAGATTATAGTAACATTGAGGAGATATAAATAAGATATTTTAAATTGTTATATTATTATTTTATTTGCAGATTTTATATATTTAAAAAATAATAAAAATTTGATTGAAATAATAAATGATAATCCTGATAAAAGAGAAGAGTCACATTATTATTTTATTCAACATATAACATATCAAAGAAATATTTGAAATTTTATGTTCATTCACATGAATAGGTTCTCACATTAGAATCACTAAAAATAAAAATAACATAGTCAAGAACAATAACAATAAAAAAGAAAAATTTATAAATAAATGAATGAACATGAGACAAAAAATTACGAAAAGTTAAAAGTGAGAATGCTAATACCTAATCTTTCTTTTACCCTAAATCCTTTTCAAACTCATTGTCAACAGACAATAATAATTTTTTGATGGTGAAAATAAAATTATATATTATGTGAGAAATCAAAATTATAATATCAAATACAAGTTGAAAAGAAATTTTTATCCTACCTCATATTTTTTTTTGCTTTAACCAAAAAGTTGATTGCCTTGAGTCTTGACACATTCAGCAAACTAATGGAAGTAGAATAAATGCAAAGAAAAATCACGTCAGAAGATATAAAATATGAAGAATCGAACAATTTAAAAAGAAAAAAACCATCGAAAAATTAAAATGATAGAACCAAGACAATAGAAGCACATAAAGACAATAATTTGTTGATCCAAATCTTGATTAGCAAAAATAAATTCAAATAATGACACTATAAAAAATAATTAAGAAATAATTTCACATCATCATTGTAAGTGCAATAGCAATCAAACAACAAATTGATGATAATGAAAAATAAAGAATGCCTATACTATGCTCCGAATTTCAAGAAAACTTACATTATAGAGAAGTCTCCTTCAATGGGGGATTGTAACACATGTATATGAATATTAAGTGAATTTATGGAATATGAGAAGAAAGGGAAAAGTTTTGTAACTGATTTGAAATTGTGGTGTTTGATTAGTAAGAATAAATATGATATAGAATTATGAGAATTTATGATTTAAGATGTGCATTATGGAAGTTTTTAATATAACACATGAATTAGAAAATAAGAAAAATCACAAAAATAAGATATGATTTAGAATTATGAGAATTAAAGATCTAACATATATATTTTGGAGTTTTTAATATAGCACATAATTTTTTAAAAAAATAAAAAATCACAAAAATGAAAAAAAAGAAGATAAATGAGTTTTTTTAAAAAAAGGTGACATATCACTTTGTCTATATCTAACTTTAATATATATAGAGATATAGATATAGATTTATGTTTGTTAATATTTTAATTAAATATTTTTGTGAATATTTTAAATCAAATAAAGAGGAGAAGACAACAAACAAATCCTTTTTGGTAAAAGAAAAACGGATGACAGTAAAGGTAAAAGAAAAGTTTTAACAAAAAAAAAAGGAAAGTTATTGAGAAGACATTATTAATAGTGGAGTAATAGTGAAGAGAGAGAAAGTGTAAATGTAGCTATTTTTCTAAATTAAATGAGAAAAATGTTAAAAATTTGAGAAAAAAGATAAATTGAGATCCTGGCCAAAGAAGCATGCCACATCAGCGATTTCACATCCAGCTTTATATATAGATATAGATTTTTTTGTGGGACCAAACATGTCCTGAATTCATAGAAAAAAACTTCCAAATATTTCTTCTCCATACTGTTGACCGTTGAAAAGACAAATAACGAAAAGTTGCTTCGAAGTTGCAGTTGATGGTCAACTATTCATCATCGCTTTAGTAAGCTATTGCCTCGATTGAAAAGACAGCTGACGGTTGTCCATGATAAATTGCTAAAACTTATACTCTACTAATTTATTTTGGTTTCCATCCATGGTTGATGTGCCGTGCTGTATAGGGCTAATTCAAGGGAACTGTTCTCTATTAAAGATTTTTTCGTGTTCAAAATTTTAATATGAGACCATTGATTAAGGAAGGTGCAACCCTATAGACTGCACCACATGATTTACTCTACTAATTTTAACTAATTCCATATATAAACAAAAAATCCAAATTTATCATATTAATCTCAAATTTACCACTACTATGCCTCCAAAATAGCGTAGATAGAATATTAGAGATGTTATATTTTGATTTATATGTTCTTCGTGAATTACTATAAAAATTTGTGGTGAAATGAATATGTAGAATTTTATTAAATTCTTAAATTCATGTAGATAATAAAAGAATTCTGATAGAGTAATACTTTTCTTTTTGACAAGTCTTGCGCATACAAAATTCAAATTAGTAATCAAATATCGAAATGAGAAAACATACATATAATCAACTGGTCATATTATTTTTTTTCCTTAATTCCGAGTCAATTATGTTATTACCACAAATATGAAAGCTCCAATTTAAAGGGGTGGGGTGTTGAATATTATTTGAGACGACGGGCACAATCGACTTATCACAACTTGAATTTTGTTATATCAAAGTAAGACACTCACTTGTTGCTTGATTCAGCAACACTCTTTACTTAGCACTACTCACTCTTGTTTGCTCTCTTACTTTCATATTTGCTTACTTGATTTGTTACTTACTTAGTTACTTTCTTGGTTACATACAACTCAAGTGGACGACCTCTATTTATAGGAGGTGATGGAACAATCTAGCTAGCATATTTTTCTACTCTATTCTAGAATATTCATCCAACTACTTATTTCTAGAACTACCCTATCTAGAACATTTCTAGACTATTTTCTCTCGAATACTCATTCTAGAGATCTTCCTTCAATTTTTAATAACTGCGAAATATTCTAGATTTTTCTTGACTTATCATAAGTAAATAATTAAGTTGATGATGAATTCTTAACAGGGGGTGGGGGGACCACATTCTTTTAGGAGTACAAAATAGGAGTTTAAATTTTGGGGTGCAAATGGTATAGTTTGATAGGTTATTTTATAAAATTTATACTTTATTAATGTTTTAGTAATTGTATTTTGTGTAATTAAAAATTAAACTTTTTGAAACCATTTGATCGTATCGATTTTTTCTGGTATTGGAACAATTCAGTTAATATTCAGTATTTTTAAAGAAAATGTTAGGTAAGAATCACAAAATACATTATTCACATTTTTGTAGGATTTTGACATTTTTTTTTATATATTTTATTTTGTAAAAGGTGATGAATCAAAGAGAACCCGAAAAATGACAATAGAAATAGAGATTAATTTCACTATTTTATAGTAGTGTAAAAACAAAGTAAACTAAGACAAAACAAAAACTAGATTAGATGAGTAGAAAGATGTTAATCAAGATGAGACCCAAAAACACTTAAGATTAAATATTTAATAAGAAAAATTTAAATCATACGAGAGAACAAAAACTTTAATGCATTATAACCTGCTACTCAAGATCGTTCGATTATCTTGTAATAGCTTAATGCTCAAGATGTTAAAGCTAATTTAATATCAATAAAATAGCATTATAGGTAATTTTTGAAGTTGAGACTTTGAAGGGTAACTATCTATTGGCTTGCAGTAAAACCTTTTTAAATTAGTACTCGATAAATTAATTAACTCTCTAAGAAAAGATTTTTCTCTGATCCCGACTTGAGTCAGTGAAAAAAATTATCGATTTTGATAAGATAATATATAAGATAGTAATTTTCAAAAGACCGCTATATAAATATATGGTCCCATTTATAATATAGTTTAATAATTCTTTAAAATTATAAATGTCTAAAATAATATAGTGAAATATGATTCTAGTGTTTTTTATTTTTTTGTTAAAATTTAAATCTAGTTGAAACTCATCTCTAATTTTTCTTAAGACATCCAAAAATTTCAGTGTTGTCTTCTCGAACTGAACCAAAAAATTGCGAAGAGTTCTAAATGCGATAACTACTTCCTTATGAGCAACTGATATCAAAAGTATTGTATCGTCTTCAACTTCATCATCAACATTGTTTTCTCCAATGGTATCCACAATTTCCTCTAAGCTCTAGACCTCTAAACATGTACCATTTTTTATCCGGATAATCTAACAAGTTAATGACATCCATTTTATTGAGATTATTGATCATGAACTCAAATTCATAATTGTCATTTTCAAATAGGGTTGATTTAAATTCCTTGAGGCTTCATCCATAAACGAAGTTATCAAAATTAACCTTCATTAAATCTCGAAAATATTATTTAAATTATTAAATATCAATTTATTAATTAAAGAATATATACCTCTACAAAATTATTTCATGATCTTGATAATATTAGTTTAGAGGGGTTTTACTGTAGTTGTTTAATTTTCATACCTCTAGGCCCAAGGTAATTTCCATGTATCTTCAATAGTAGACTTTTATTTGTCTATACAATAGTAATAGTATCTATGAACTTGTCATATTAATTGCTAGACAACTTCTATCTCCAACATATGCTCTATATATCTATAAATATCTCTAACTTCTAACTCCAATTTATTATATACATTAATTTGATTCCTTTGTTTTATATTGCTAGAATATACTGAAACACATTTTTGCACATCAATCAGCAGAGTATATACTGAAAGACATTTTTTTCCAATAATAATTTGTAGAGAATATGACTGCTAATAGTTATGCATTACTTCAAGTGGTCACTAAATGCTCTTTGCAGAGGCCATCACTTCCACCCAAACTTGAGCACTCCAAGAATCCACTCTCATCTACTTTCAAGGTAAACGGAACTCACTAGAGCAAAAGAGATATTTAGTGGTAATATATTTTTATTTTTTAGTGGTAATATTTATTATTACAAAAATATTTAGTGATAATTAAATTAATGTCCTTAAATTCAGAGTCGCTAAAGTCTTTAACGATAGTTATAAAAAATATTAGTTATACATACTCATATTTATTATTGTTATTAAATAATTATCATAAAATTCTTTATTTGTTATGGTGACGGTCCTCTTTTACTGCAACATTTTTGTCCAAAACATCCTAATTTTTTACTGATAAAACTTCTTAAAAATATTTAAGCATATACTATGTCTTTTTTAGATCATTATTGTTGTTATTAAGTATCAAATTAAACATCTAAGTTGTTAAAGAAAAAGTTGCATGATTTGTATTTAAACAGCCAATATTGCTGAAGGAGTTGGACCATTTCCCAAATATTTCATTAGACGTTCCAAAAGCTATCAAGGACACTTCATTCAATTTATTGGAAGCTTTTGTTGACTTCATATATGAATTCGTTGACCAACCATTGCTCCCATGTCAGGTAATTTTCAACTCTAAACCTTTGTTTAAATTTTATGTACATGCTCTTGAACGTACATCAAATATTTTCAATAGAGTAACTTTGCACCGGTGGAAGAGATAGGAGAAGCCACAACAGTAGAAATAGTTGAAGGAAAAATTCCAGACGATTTTCCAGAGGGTGTTTACATAAGAAACGGTACATTGGATACATTTTTTTCTACGTTGAAACGAGATAAATACGTACTCCTATTTGGGTTAATACGTATTATTGCAGGGCCAAACCCTCTATTTGGAGGACTGAAATCTACGAGGTCTATATTTGGTGAATCGAGGCATATGTGGGTTGAGGGTGAAGGAATGGTTCATGCTCTCTACTTAAACAAAGAGAATAATGGTGGGAAGTGGAAGACGTTTTACAAGAACAAACATGTTCAGACAGATAGCTATAATATGGAAAAGGATCGAAACAAACCAGGTTTTCTTCCGGCTATTCAAGGCGATTCTCCTGCTATACTCCTTTCCTACCTTCTAAATGTGGTATGTACTTGCTAATATAGTAAGTATTTTGATCGTTAATAAAATTCTGCAGTAATATTAATTTTTGTTGTGTTGCAGTTGAGATTTGGCATGATAGACAAATACCTTAGCAACACTAATGTGTTTGAGCATGCAAACAAATACTACTCAATTGCTGAGAACCATATGCCTCAAGAGATCGATATACATTCTCTACAAACTCAGGGAAATTGGAATTTTCCAAGTGAATCTTGGAATAGACCCTTCACAAGCCACCCAAAGGTACGTGTCATAGCTTAATTAGTTGATTGACTATATGTTCGATTCTTCACTATATCTATTATGTCTATTTAATTCTATTTTATCTTTGTTGCCTTCTAATAACATTATATGCACAGAAAGCACCTGGAACGGGAGAACTAGTTATAATTGGTATTGATGCAAAAAAGCCTTATTTTGAACTTGGTGTCATTTCAGGTACCTTATTACTATTTCCTAATTCCCTATATATGTTTTGTTTCTTCTTCTTTAATCGCACGTTACTCAATTTACTTATTATTTTTATTTTTTCACAACGTTACTCAATTTAATTATTACCAATCTTTCAGCTGATGGAAAAAAAATGGTTCACAAAGCGGATCTCATGTTCGATAGATGTGCTGTTTGCCATGAAATAGGTGTTACACAAAGGTAAAATTTATTATTTCCTATTTTAAACTACATACATATACTCGTATGATATATAAATTATTTTTTTTACTTGGTCCTATACATGTCAATCTTGTAGATACAATGTGATCATGAATTTCCCGCTAACAATTGACATAAGTCGACTTGTTCTTGGAGGCCAGTGAGTATATCTATTAATTTTCCCTTTTTAATGAAAATCATGTAACATAGTACATATGTCTATATTTTTTTATTATATATGATAAATATATTGTAATTATGTAGGTTAATGAAGTTTGAAAAAGATGGATATGCAAGAATTGGGATAATGCCACGCTATGGTGATGCCAATTCCATCAAATGGTTTGAGGTTGACCCTTGTTGTGTATTTCACATCATTAATTGTTTCGAACATAATGATGAGGTACGTACGTACGTACTTTTTTTAAATCGAGTTGATCAGAAAGTCACTTTCTTGGTTAAATAAACTAATATGAAAATGTTTGTTTAATTTGCAAAGGTGGTGGTGAGAGCATGTAGAGCTCGTCAATCAGTTATACCGGGACCTAGTTCTAGTGTCAACCACTTAGAAACGTTATCCAAATGGATTAAAAGGGAAACAAGTTCCATAGATGACGACTCTCATGAGTTCACAAAAGAATCAACTTTTCCTCGTGTTTGCGAATGGAGATTAGACATGAAAACTGGAGAGATTAAAGAGAAGAAGAATCTATCTGGAGATGAGTTTGCAATGGAATTCCCTATCATCAATGAAAAGTTCTCTGGATTTAGAAATAAATTTGCTTATCTACAAGTTGTTGAGTCAACAGAGTTGTCTGGCTCAGGTAAACTATATATGTACAAATCAATTTTTAACATCCTTTATCACTTCTCTTACAAATAAATCTTATGATTTACTCATTAATTATTTTAACAGGATTCACTAGATTTAGTGGGCTAGTCAAGCTTCATTTTGAAGAAAAGAAAACCTTTAATATGGTATGTATACTATAGTATATACATTTCCACAAAAAAAAGAAGGGCTTAATACTTCATATAGTACTAATTAATCTTTGGAAAATGAAATATATAGGATGAAGAAGATGAATTGATTAAAGCTGAATATCACATGTTCCCAAAGAACACATTTTGTTCAGGAACTTCCTTTGTTCCAAAACCTGAAGGCATCGATGAAGACGATGGTTGGATCATTACATTTACGCATAACGAAAATGAGAATATTTCTCAAGTAAGTAAAATACAATTAATTTAGCTCGCATCAAAATTATCATATTTGAACTCATTAAATTTAAATAATCGATTCATTTCTAATATGTTTATTTCTTGTAGGTTTGTATAATTGATGCAAAGAAATTTACGAAAGAGCCAGTTGCTATTATAACTTTATCGAGTAGGGTGCCATATGGATTTCATGGAGCTTTCATGCCATTAACGTCTTAAAATGTATATGTATGAATTCCACTAGTTAGATGCTAAGATTATAAATTGTATAATTTTTTACTTTTTTTTATATGATGTAATCAAATTTCTAATCATCACATTATATTGTAACTCATGAAGAAGCATTTAGTGAAGTATAGTATGATAAAGAATTTTAATATAGCAATTCAAATTATATATGGGAATATATTCCATTAATATAGCTCACAATATTGGATACAATAAATAGTCCAGGAAGGGGCGAACCCACCCTCTGTCAAGAGGTGTCTAATAATATTAATGACATAACTTTCCTTGACTCATTTGTTTACTGTGCGGATGGAGCAACCCAAATTTGGGTTTTAATTTTTGAGGCCTTTCCAGATAAAAAATAAATATTATAGGATTCGAACCTCTAACCTTCCATTCCTATTCAAATTAAGAAAAAAAATAAACCAGTCGAACTAAAATATAATTTGCATCCTATTATAGAAATTTAATTACTTACCCAAAATAGAATTGGACATAATACTAAGTAGATTGATTGCATGAAGATTAAAATTAAGAAATAAATATGTAATGTATCTTTGATATTTTGAGAGCCCAAAAACAAAACGATTCTTTGGATCAAATCTTCTTAACATTTGTTAGTTTTTTTTCTTTTCTCTTCCCATAAGTAAGCGTATATATACGTAGAGTAGAGCGGATAGAAAGTATTTGTTTGATTTACAAGTCCATAGACAGTACTTAATTGTTTGATTGGGGATATTAATTACTTTTTTTTCTATTATTGAATGAGATCAATGTGTTTTAAATTACACTTCTGTATTAACTCACATCACAAGGATAGATGATATCCAAATTCACTACTTTAGAGGTGGAACATAAATTTGTGTGTAGAATTTATTAATATTACAAGAAATAGTACATGTAAATTCATAACTTAAGAATACAATAAATTAAGACTAAGAACTTTATTAATTGAACCCAAAAATTTAAATTTTAAATCCACTTCTGACGGTATATAAGTTAATTCCTTATGGAAGGAAATTAAGGGGTGAGGGTCAGGGCTGGCTCTTACTTACAAAAATTAAGGCAGATGCCTTAGACCCCCAGTTTTGGGGACTCAATTTTTTTTCACTTAGAATAAATTAGGGAAAAAGGTCTGAAATATATTTAAACTTTAATCGAAATTGTTGTTACGATACCGAACTTTATGGAGGACCTTCTACCACCTGCACTATTTAATAGTGTATTTTAAAGGGATATATGTGCCCACGTGGACATCAAAAATATTGCATCATTTCAAATATTAATTAATGTGTTCACGTGGGCAAATATATACCTTTAAAATACACTTTTAAAAAGTGCAGGGGGGGTAAAAGGTCCTCCATAAAGTTTGGTATCGTAACAACAATTTCGGCCAAAGTTAAAGTATTTTTCAGACCCTTTTCCCAAATAAATTATGCGTTGATTTTTTTAATTACTATTTATAATAAAAAGTATATTTATTTTCTTAAAAAATATTACTTATTAATTTATTCTCCTTAACCCTATTTTGCAAATAGAAGAAATAAATCATGAAAATCTTATTTTGCTTTCTTTGAGTTCTTTTTGCTAACACACAATATTCATCTTTTTTTTCAACTCCTTTTGCACTCCCTTTCTCAAATCTCTGATAAGTTAGTGTAATATTCTATCAAAAATATAAATTAATAGTCGAAATTGTTAATTACAAATTATTTTTTATTTCTTCTTAAATTTTCAAGCATTACAACAAACATATTTAAGTAAGGTATATCAAGTTATCAACTTCTTGAATTACATTCTATGATTCTAACTCTTATCTTTATTTAAAGTATGTCAACTTATTACTTATAGAATTATGCTAACAATCCATATCGTGGTTGCCTCAGTAAAATGATGGTTTTCAACGTTGAATTAATATAATCTTACCTAAAACTAATTTTTAAAAAAGGTATTTGAAGAAATCATATTTTAAAAAAGAATATAAAGTAATAACTTTATGCCTCTATGTTGGTGGTATGTATGACGGAGATTCAAGAGTAATGGGCTCGAAGTTTTAATTTGTCGTAGTTCGATCTTCGCGTTCTTTATTTTATTTGGTAATATTTCAAGTCAACCATCGCTTGAATGAAGACACCCGATCGGTCCGACTTTCCCAAATGCTCCCACCGGTCCTTCTCCTTTACGGGTCTGGATTTTTTGCGTCGTTTCAGTCGTCGTGGTAGATGGGAAAGAAAGAAATGAATGAATGTTCTTTTGGGAAAATGTATAATAATAATACACCTACCGAGACGAAAGCCAAAGGTGAGTCTCGTGGGTGGACCTGATGGGGAATAAGAAAAGGAGACGAATATAGCTAAACAGCTGCAGCAGAAAGAACGAAAAGTCAAAAGTCATGCATTACTATTTTTTGTTTTTTATTTAAACCTTAGTAAGACTAAATATACAAAAGATAACTTATAAGTATTAAAAAAAAGGGCTAATAAATACGAAAAACGGTGAAAGTCAATTAATTCCTAAAAGTAAGCTCGTAAATGCGAAAATATGTGTGAAAAATGGCGGGATTATACGTAATGTTTTCCCAACTTATTACAAAGGTTCTCATATAGTTTTTTCGGAAAAAAAATTCGGGTGCCCTAAAGGCGCCAGATCCATGGACTAATACACACGAAAAATGGTGAAAGTCTAGTAATTCCTAAAAGTTGGCTCGCAAATGAGATAATATACTTGAAAAAAATAGTGAAACTATATGTAATGCTTCCCCAACTCATTACAGAGGTCCTCATATAGTCTTTAAGAAAAAAAAATGGGGTGCTCCACAGACGCAAGATCCATGGGCAAATAAATACGAAAAATCAAGAAAGTCGGATAATTCCTAAAAGTTGGCTCGTAATGCTAAAATATGTGAGAAAAAAAGATGGGACTATACATAATGTCCCCCTAACTAATTGCGGTGGTCCTCATATGGTTTTTTCAGAAAAAAAATTCGGGTGCTCCAAGACACCGGATCCATGGGTTAATACACTAAAAACGACGAAAGTCGAGTAATTCCTAATAGTTGGCTCGTAAATGCGAAATATGCATGAAAAAAATTGTGCGACTATACGTAATGTTTTCCCAATTCATTTCGAAGGTCCTCATATAGTTTTTTTAGAAAAAAATTGGGGTGCCCCAAAGGCGTCAGATCCATGGGCTAAAACACATGAAAAACAACGAAAGTCGAGTAATTCCAAAAAATTGTCTCGTAAGTGCGAAAATATGCATAAAAACGGCGGGACTATACGTAATGCTTCTCCAACACATTAATAAGGTCCTCATATAGTTTTTTCAGGAAAAAAAAATTGGATGCCCTTAAGGCGCCAAATCCATGGGTTAATATACACGAAAAATGGTGAAAGTCGGGTAATTCCTAAAAGTTGGCTCGTAAATATGAAAACATGTGTGAAGAAAACGGCAAGCCTATACGTAATGCTTCTCCAACACATTAATAAGGTCCTCATATAGTTTTTTCAGGAAAAAAAAATTGGATGCCCTTAAGGCGCCAAATCCATGGGTTAATATACACGAAAAATGGTGAAAGTCGGGTAATTCCTAAAAGTTGGCTCGTAAATATGAAAACATGTGTGAAGAAAACGGCAAGCCTATACGTAATGCTTCACCAAATCATTACGGAGGTCCTCATATAATTTTTTCAGAAAAAAATTTGAGTGTCCCAAAGGCACAAGATCCATGGGCTAATACACACAAAAGACGATAAATGTAAGGTCATTTCTAAGAGTTGACTCGTAAATGTGAAAATATGCGTGACAAAAATGGTGGGACTATACGTAATGCTTACCCAACACATAACGAACGTCCTCATATAGTTTTTTCAAAAAAACTTTCAGGTGCCCCAAAGGCGCCAGATCCATGGGCATTACACATGAAATACAACGAAAGTCGAGTAATTCCTAAATTTGACTCATAAATGTAAAATTATGCATGAAAAAATGGCGGGACTATACGTAATGCTTTCTCAACTCATTACAAAGGTCCTCATATGATTTTTTCAGAAAAAAATTGGGTGCCCCAAAGGCGCCAGATCTATAGGCTAATACACTCAAAAATTGGTGAAAGTGTGATGATTCCTAATAGTTCGCTCGTAAATGTAAAAATATGTGTGAAAAAAATGGCAAGACTATATGTAGTGCTTCCCCAACTAATTACGGAGGTTCTCATATAATTTTTTTAGAAAAAAATTTCGGTAGCCCATAGGCGTCAGATCAATGGGCTAATACTCATCATGAAATGCGGCAAAAATCGAGTAATTTCTAAAAATAGGCTCGTAAATGCAAAAATATTCGTGAAAAAACAGTGGGACTAAACATAATGTTTTCCCAACTCATTACAGAGGTCCTTAAATAATTTTTTCAGAAAATTTTTTGGGGTTCCCCAAAGGTACTAGATCCATGGGCTAAACACACGAAAATCGGTGAAAGTCGGGTAATTTCTAATAGTTGGCTCGTAAATGCGAAAATATGCGTGAAGAAAATAATGAAACTATACGTAATGCTTTCCTAACTCATTACGGAGGTCCTCATATAGTTTTTTGAGAAGAAAATTTAGGTTCCCTAAAGGCGTCAGATCCATGGGCTAATACATACAAAAAATGGTGAAAGTTGGGTAATTTTTAAAAGTTTGCTCGAAAATGCGAAAATACGTATGAAAAAATGGCGGGACTATACGTAATTATTCCCCAATTCATTAAGGAAATCTTCATATAGTTTTTTCAAAAAAAAATTCAAGTGCCCCAAGAATGTCAGATCCATGGGCTAATACACACGAAAAATGGTGAAGGACGGGTAACTCCTAAAAGTTGGCTCGTAAATGCAAAAATATGCGTGACAAAAATGGCGGGACTATACATAATGCTTCCGCAACACATTATAAAGGTCCTCATATAGTTTTTTCAAAAAAAAAATGCAGGTGCCTCAAAGGCGCCGGATCCATGGGCTAATACACACAAAAAAGGGCAAAAGTTGGTTAATTCCTAAAAGTTTGCTTGTAAATGTGAAAATATTTGTGAAAAGAATAGCGGGACTATACGTAATGCTACCTCAACTTATTGCGAAGGTCTTCATATAGTTATTTCAAAAATAATTTCTGGGTGCCTCTAAGGCGTCAGATCAATGGGCTAATACACATGAAAAATGACGAAAGTCGATTAATTCATAAAAGTTGGCTCGTAAATGCAAATATATGCGTGAAAAAAGGGACAGACTATACGTAATTCTTCACCAACTTATTACGGAAGTCCTCATATAGATTTTTCTGAAAAAAATTATGGGTTCCCTAAAGGTGTCAGATCCATTGGCTAATACATATGAAAAAAGCGAAAGTCGGATAATTCCTAATAGTTTGCTCGTAAATGCAGGAATATGCACACAAAAAAATTGCGGGACTATAGGTAATGTTTCCCCAACTCATTACGGAGTTCCTCGTATAGTTTTTTTCAGAAAAATTGTCACGCCCCGAGCCTACACCCTGGGCGGGACCGGCACCCGGAGACCATTTCTGGCCCCAAGCGAACCCTTGGCCTAGCTTTCTTAACTCAGCGGAAACCTAACCCAACAGAATAACTCAATGCAATGCAATATTACAAAACAACTTAACTTATAAAATATGGCCATAAAGGCAACTCGAATCTCAAAATAGAATATTTACATATATATATAAATGAGAGACTCAAAACTAACTGACTGACAGTCTGTTTATGAAGCCTCTAAAATACTGAGATGGATGTTGGGACAGACCCCGCAACATCCTAACAAAACAAAAACTAAGAACACAAAATAATTGAGTCCTCCGGAATGCAAGGAGGCTCACCACTGACTCTGGAGTGCTCAGCTGGATCAACGACGTGCAGGATGCAACATAGGCTAGAAGGAAATTTGGAAGAAACTGAAAAGTTTACCTTGCTCAACTCAACTCAACCTGACTGACTTCTTTCAATATAAGGCAATTTAAAACAAGTGCGATATAAAGAAAGACTGTTTAAAACATGTTATAAACTCTGTGTGTATGCAAAGATATAATAAGCCTGAGATGTATATAGAAATACAAATGAACTGATGTATATAAAATACAATAATTTCTGTGTATAAAAATACAATAACTGTTGTGGGAGTTTCTCTAACCGACAACCATCACATAAGAGCTATAGTGATGATACAGTGATCGGCCTCACGCTGCCAGAGCATCTTATACCCGGCCAAAGGTATAAGACCTGAACTGCCTAATGGATCCACTAGTCTAATCTGAAAAGGATTCATCTAAAAAGTATGATCCTTTTCTACCCATGGTGGCTAACATGGTTCTATGGGGGCTGTGGGTTCTTTGAACGCTCCCCCAATTCGGTGCTCGATACTACTCCCAAAAATGTACTGGCTCTTATGTTTTTAAAACATATTTCTTCCTGCTGATATGAGATAATTACTCAAAAACTAGCCCGAAGGCTCTTTTGGAAATCTCAGTTTCCAACCTTGTTTAAATGTAAAAACATTTCTTTAAAACTTCTTTGGGAATACATAGTTCCCTAATAACTTTGAGAAAAGAACTCAACTTTAAACTCTTTACTTTACTTGAACTCTTGGCTTGATGTGAAACTCTTAACTTTTGACTTGACTTGAAACTCAATACTTAACTTGGAACTTGAGCCTTAGAATGAAGTTAAAACGTTCAATGAAGACTCTTGGAAAACCTTAAAGACTTGCTTTGTTTTACTTGAATTGGAAACTAACTTCACTTGACTTGGAAACTAACTTTCCTGAATTGAATTATGGATTCAAGGGTAATGATTTGTGTTTGGAAGGACCCCATGATGATTAGGAATAATTTAGGACAGCTAGACTTAAGAAAAATTTTGAAATTTAATTTTGAAGACAGAACAGATTCTGTTCACAGAGGGAACACAGCTGCAATGCAGACTTGCTTCAGGCAAGTTGCCTGACTTTTCTCCTTCATGTTGCCAACTCTAAACCCTCTTAACTTCAAAGGTTCTTTTCCCAAACACTTGGGGTCATAAACCCCTCAACATACAGTGGATTCCACTAAAAAACACAACCAAATTCTGTCCCAACCCAGCAAGAACTTCAACAACACAACCAACAACTTCAACAACCAAAATAGATCTTTTCTTGGAATTAAAAACGAGTTGGTGTGTGGGGGTATGAACCAACCAACACTAAGGATCATAAAATCCTCAATATACAATAGCTTTCAGATCAAGAACACAACCAAATCGTGTCCTACAACCAACAATAACTTCCACAACACAACTAACAATATCAACAACAACTAACAACTTCAACAACTTCAACAACAAATTCAATCTTTTCTCAAATCATAAAATGAGCTTGGTGTGTGGGGAAAAGGATCAACCCACACTAAAGAACTCACATACCTTGATAGGGATCACCCCCGACGAAATTCCACGACGGAAACTTGTTGATCTCCTCTTTCTCCTCTTCTTCTCTTCTTCTTCTCTTCTTCACTCTCAAGAATCCTAACTTTCTCTCTTTTAAAATGGAACAAAAATGATCCACAAACAGCCTAACACAACAATATAACCTCAAAAGAAATGATTTGTGAAAAGACCAAAATGCCCTTAAATTTCCGGACGGACTCCCTGCCAACTGCCCCAACTTTCAAAGGGCATAACTCGCTCATACGAACTCGGAATCGAGCAAACTCGGTGGCGTTGAAAAGATCATTCCACAAGCTTCGAAACCATAACTGGAACTACTCCTAACTCATCCTGAGCTAGGAGTTACAACTGCTCAAAGTTGGCCAAAAATCACTGATTTACTTAGCCAAATTTTCCAGATCTTGAATTTTTTCCAAATTTCCAGATTATTGACTTAGCCAAATTTCCAAATTTTGAATTTTTTAAAAAAATGACTACTTCCAATTTCAAGCTTCTTCATATTCATTTTAAATTGTCGGATGTTACAAAAATATTCGAGTGTCCCAAAGGAACCAAATTCATAGGCAATTACACACGAAAAATAACGAAACTAAGGTAATTTCTAAAAGATAGCTCGTAAATGCGAAAATAGGTGGACAAAATTGCGGGACTATACATAATGCTTCCCTAATTCATACAGAGGTCCTCATATAGTTTTTTCAGAAAAAACTTTTAAATGCCCATAGGCGCCAGATCTATGGATTAATACACACAAAATACGACGGAAGTCAAGTAACTCCTAAAAATTAGTTTGTAAATGCGAAATATGCATGAAAATAATGTGAAACTATAGGTAAAGCTTTCCCAACTCATTATGGAGGTCCTCATATAGTTTTTTTTTTTTAAAAAAAATTTAGGTGCCTCAAAGGTGACAGATCCATGGCTAATACACACGAAAAATGGTGAAAGCCGAGTAATTTCTAATAGTTGGCTCGTAAATGTGAAAATATGCGTGACAAAAACGGCGAGACTATACGTAATGCTTCTTCAACTCATTGTTGAGGTCCTCATATAGTTTTTTTAGAAAAAAAATTTGGGTTCCCCAAAAACGCCATATTTATGGGCTAATATACACTAAATACGATGAAAATAAGACAATTCCTCCAAGTTGACTCGTAAATGCGAAAATATGCTTGACAAAATTGGCGAGACTATACGTAATACTTCTCAGATTAATTACAAAGGTTCTCGTATTGTTTTTTTAGGAAAAAATTTTGGGTGCCCAAAGGCGCCAGATCCATGTGCTCATATACACGAAAGCAGTAAAAATCGGATAATTCCTAATAGTTAGCACGTAAATACGAAAATATGAGTGAAAAAAATAGTGAGACTATACGTAATGCTTCCCCAACTCATTATGGAAGTCCTCCTATAATTTTTTGATTGCCTCAAAGGTGCTAAGTCCATAAGCTAATACACCCGAAAAATGGTGAAAGTTAGGTAACTCCTAAAAGTAGACTCGTAAATACAAAAATATACGTGAAAAATGGAGGGACTATACGTTATGCTTTCCCAACTCATTACAAAGGTCCTCATATAATTTTTTCAGAAAAAATGTTCGGGTGACCAAAGGCACCAGATCCAATGACTAATAAACACAAAAATTGTGAAAGTTCGATAATTCCTCAATGTTAGCTCGTAAATGCGAAAATATGCGTGAATAAGATGACGGGACTCTACGTAATGTTTTCCAACTCATTACAGAGGTCTTTAATATGGTTATTTCAGAAAATTTCCGAGTGCCCTATTGTGCCAAATCAACTGGCTAATACACACAAAAAAGGTGAAAGTAAGGTAATTACTAAATGTTGGCTCGTCAATAAGAAAATATGTGTGACATAAACGGTGGGATGATGCGTAATGCTTCCTCGACTCATTACAGAGGTCCTCGTATAGTTTTTTCAGGAAATTTTTTTGGATGCCCCAAAGATGATAGATCAATGGGCTAATACACGCCAAATATGACGAATGTCGGGTAATTCCTAATAGTTGGCACGTAAACTCAAAAATGTGCGTGAAAAAAGGCGAAATTATACGTAATTTTCTCCAACTCATTATGGGGGTCTTCATAGTTTTTTTAGGAAGTATCGTAAGTATGTTTTAAGATGAGATTCACTTGTGTTGATCATGGCTTATGACTTATGTTGTTTAACTCTTATACTTATGTTGATGTTGATGTCGTCAGATCCATTGGCTAATACACACGAAAAATAGTAAAAGCTGGGTAATTCCAAAAAATTGGCTTGTAAATGTGAAAATATGCATGAAAAAACAGCGGGACTATACGTAATGTTTCCTCAACTCATTACTGGTGTCCTTATATAGTTTTTTTCTGAAAATAATTTGGGTTCCCTAAAGGTGCCAGACTCATGGACTAATACACACGAAAAAATGACAAAAGTCAGGTAATTCCTAAAGGTTGGCTCGTAAATGCGAAAATATGCGTGAAAAAAATGACGGGACTCTACGTAATGTTTTCCAACTCATTACAGAGGTCTTTAATATGGTTATTTCAGAAAATTTCCGAGTGCCCTATTGTGCCAAATCAACTGGCTAATACACACAAAAAAGGTGAAAGTAAGGTAATTACTAAATGTTGGCTCGTCAATAAGAAAATATGTGTGACATAAACGGTGGGATGATGCGTAATGCTTCCTCGACTCATTACAGAGGTCCTCGTATAGTTTTTTCAGGAAATTTTTTTGGATGCCCCAAAGATGATAGATCAATGGGCTAATACACGCCAAATATGACGAATGTCGGGTAATTCCTAATAGTTGGCACGTAAACTCAAAAATGTGCGTGAAAAAAGGCGAAATTATACGTAATTTTCTCCAACTCATTATGGGGGTCTTCATAGTTTTTTTAGGAAGTATCGTAAGTATGTTTTAAGATGAGATTCACTTGTGTTGATCATGGCTTATGACTTATGTTGTTTAACTCTTATACTTATGTTGATGTTGATGTCGTCAGATCCATTGGCTAATACACACGAAAAATAGTAAAAGCTGGGTAATTCCAAAAAATTGGCTTGTAAATGTGAAAATATGCATGAAAAAACAGCGGGACTATACGTAATGTTTCCTCAACTCATTACTGGTGTCCTTATATAGTTTTTTTCTGAAAATAATTTGGGTTCCCTAAAGGTGCCAGACTCATGGACTAATACACACGAAAAAATGACAAAAGTCAGGTAATTCCTAAAGGTTGGCTCGTAAATGCGAAAATATGCGTGAAAAAAATGGTCGCACTGTACGTAGTGTTTTTCCAACTCATTACGGAGGTCCTCATATAGTTTTTTTCAGAAAAAAATTTGGGTGCCCCAAAGTGTCGATCCATGAGCTAAAACACACGGAAAACGATGAAAGTTGCATAATTTCTAAAAATTGGCTCATAAATGTGAAAAATCCGTGAAACAAATGGTCGGACTATAACTAATATTTCTTTACTCATTATAGAGGTCCTTATATAGTGTTTTCAGGAAAACTTTTTGGGTACCCCAACGGCGGCAAATTCATGGGCTATTACACAGAAAAATCAAGAAAGTCATGCAATTTTTAAAAGTTGACTCATAAATATGAAAATTTGAATGAAAAAAATAGTGGAGCTATACATAATGCCTCTCTTACTCATTTCGGAGGTCCTCATATAGTTTTTAAGATAAAATTTATAGGTGCTCCAAAGGCGTTAGCACAGACTAATACACTAAAAACAGTGAAAGTCGGGTAATACATAATGATTCCCCAACTCATTTCGGAGGTACTCATATAGTTTTTTGAGAAAATTTTTTTGGGTGCGTGAATGTGAAAATAAGCGTGAAAAAAATGGCGGGACTATACATAATGCTTACCCAACACATTACAAAGGTCATTATATAGTTTTTTCAGACAAAATTTTTGGGTGCCCCAAAGACACCTGATCCATGGGCTAATACACACGAAAAGCGGTGAATGTTGGATAATTTCTAAAAGTCGGCTCATAAATGTAAAAATAAATGTGACAAAAACGGCAGGACTATACATAATGCTTCCCAACTTACTACGGAGGTCATCATATAAATTTTTCAGAAAAAAATTTCGGTTGCCCAAAAGGCGCCAAATCCATGGGCAAAGACATATGAAAAAGGGCAAAAATTAGGTAATTCATAAAAATGGCTCGTAAATGCGAAAATATGAATGGAAAAAAATAACGGGACTATATGTAAGGTTTCTCCAATTCATTACGGAGGGACTCATATAGTTTTTTCATTAAAATTTTGGGGTGCACAAAGGAGTCAAAACCATGAGCTAATACACACGAAAAACAGTGAAAGTTGGGTAATTCCTAAAACTTGGCTCGTAAATGCGTGAAAAAAATCAACGAGACCATAAGTAATGCTTCTCCGACTTGTTACAAAGGTCCTCATATAGTTTTTTTTCAGAAATATTTTTTGGATGTCCAAAAGCGCCAGATCCATGGGTGAATACACACGAAAAATGACGAAAATCGGGTAACTCCTAACAGTTGGTGTAACACCCCAGAATTTTTTTGAGTTAAGACCCGAACCTTTCTTCGTAGTGAGTGAGATTTTTGCATGGAATTAAAAATTTCTTAAGTGTTAAGGTCATTAGATGTAGCACCTTGAGTTCCAAAAGGAATTAAATTGAAAATAGCAAAATCTGAAATTTTGCAAGTTAAGCTAATTATGAGTTTTGGGTCGACTTCAAAGGACCATAACTCCTAGATCAAGATGAGTTAGGTGTGCTACCAGATACCGTAGGAAATACCTTTGAATTATCTTTCTAACGCCGCCAAGTTTGCTAAGTTTCGAATTTGGATGAGTGAGATATGACCTTTTGAAGTTAGGCTGCCCAGTTAAGGAAAGTTAGCCGGAAATAGTAAGGGGTATTTTGGTCTTTTTCTTACCCAATCAGATTTAATTCAATTTTAGTAATATTTTAATTTTTAGGGGTATAATCTGATTAGGTTCAGTTTTATAATCCTAGTTTACGCCTACGGTTTTAGTTGAGAGTTCAAGAAGTGAAAAGAAGAGAGAAGAGGAGAAAAGAGGAAAGAATGAAGGCGTTCGTCGACGTTCTTGAGAATTATTGCAGATTGTCGCCATGGGTTTGATCCCTAAGAGGTATGTAAGTTTCCATAGTGTTGGGTTCTTTCACCAGCACACCAATCATGATTTATTCAGCGTAATTCCGTTCTTGAAATTTAAGGATTTAAGTTCTTGATAAGTGTTCTTGAGGTTTCATTAAGTTTTGAAGTAAGATTCTGCTTGGGTCAATTTTAAACGACCATATATCTTAGAATATTAAGAGTTATGAGAGCCATAACCTATAAAATTAAAGGTAATTGAATCTACTTTCCAATCCCACCAATTTCACATCAATCCAATATCAGAGTAAAAAGTTATGACTATTTTAGTAACCTATACAGTGCTGTTACGAATTAGCCGACGGGAAAATATTGAAAATAATCGTTTGTCTTTTTACCTCCAAGAAAACCATTAACGAATTTCTTGACTAATAAAAAGCTCAAAACAATCAGATTTTCATCTTCACTAATGAAAAATCATAATTCTTGGCCATTTGAGATTTTCAAGAACTAATTCAAAAATCTCAAGAAATGTTTTCTTGATTGTTTACCTTCAAGCTAGGGTTTTCAAGGCTTCTAATCAAGTTCTTCTTCAAGATTCTTTAAGATTCTTCAAGAATCTTGTTCTTTTAGGTATGTAAGGCTATCATAGTGTTGGACTAGTTCGTCCTCACGCCCTACATCTACTTTCAGATCAGTAAAAGAGTAATTTAGGATACTTTCCCTAGATTTGAGTATTCTTGAGATAAGTTGATTTTGAGTTCTTGAATTCGTGTTTCTTTTAAAAGTTCTATTCCTAATTATCGAATAGCTATATTGTTATTGAGATCCTGCATATCATGAACCAAAACTCTTGAATTCATAATTCACATTCAATAGAGAGTTAAGAGTAAAGTTCAAGAAAGCCTTTGAGTTCAATTGTGAATCCTTTGAGATCAACCATCGATTTGAACTAAGTCTTGAGGTAGTAAGTAAGAGAATGAGAAGTGTCGTATACATGGGTTCCATGTAGTTTGTAGACCTTCGAGTCAAGTCGTTCATGCCCATAAATTCCGCATGAACTCCGTAAGTTGAGTATCTATGAGAGAAGTAATATCCTCATATCCTAAGTCTTAAGTATTGAGTTTCTAACCCATTTGAGATTACATTCCTAATCATGAGACTATTACCTATTACCCATGAAGTTCATGAGTTGAGTTGTTCACGCCCATAATTCCGCATGAACATTATAAGTCGAACAGTCTTGAGATAAGAAGTATCTTTGAGTCATTGAGTTGAGTAGTTCATGGTCATAAATCCCACATGAACCCTCTGAGTTGAGCATTCTTGAAGTGAGTAGTATCATTGAAGTTCTTGAGTTCCAAGTATGTGAGTTCTATCTATTGTTATTGAAAACCTTGCACTGAGTAGTTCATGTCCATTATTTGGTATGAACCATATTTTAAGAAGTCTTTTACAAACGTTTTAACTTTGTTTTAAGACTT